>NW_024032833.1:0-9179 GCF_002237135.1 Teleopsis dalmanni
CCCCTGAAGAAAAAAAAGTTTGAAGAAATGTCAATTTCTTCTTTAAAACAATGTATTTGGCGTAGAAATGTTACTTTCGACGCCCCTGAAAAAGGTTTGAAGAAATGTCAATTTCTTCTTTAAACAATGGGTTTGGTATGGGTGATAATATTCATGTGTTATTATCACCTTACCGAGTAATTTATTAACGAAAATATGGTTTCGTTATGCGTAAATGAGTAATAGAAATTTATATTTCTATTACTAACGAAATGTTAATTTAGTTTTTGATAATAATTTTTAATAGAAATATGTATTAAAAATTATAATTTATTAACGAAAATATGATTTCGTTATGGGTAAATGAGTAATAGAAATTTATATTTCTATTACTAACGAAATGTTAATTTCGTTTTTGATAATAATTTTTAATAGAAATGTGTATTTCTATAAAAAAAATAATAATAAAAAAGAAATCGAGATGTAAATTTCGATTTGTGGTGCTTTCAGCATGTGTACTATGGAGCAACCTGTTCGCAGCTCGATGTCTTGCTGACTCCCAGTCTACTGCTTTTGCTTCGCCTTTTATACCTGTGATGTGCGAAGCAAACAGTATATTTGTTCTTGTAATTGCAACGGTGCGTTGTTTACAAGTTTTTCTATTGTTTTTGATGTGTTGTTTTTTTTTTTATTTTATTATTTTATATATTTTGTTTTGTATTATTGTGTAGTAAAATTTATGAGTGTAAATTTTATGTTACACTTCCCCGGTTTTCCCATTGAGTTGACGAACTCGTACCACTCCTCCTCGACTGATCTTAACCTGGTATCTCTGTTGGTCGATTACCCGAAGAAACATGATTTGTCGACCTGGTTTTCGGTTTGCCAGCGCTTCGTGGATTTCTTTGTTCAACCCCTCTGGCCATTGCTTTTCAATTCCGGTGGGTGGCGGTGTAATCTCGCTGGAAACAGATACTGCGATCTCGAGACACCTTAAGTCGTTCCCGGTATCACAATCCAAGGTGTCGTCTGGACTAGTTTCTCTGTATCTCGACCGGTTTTGCGACATTGATGTAGGTGGTCGCCTTGGACAGGTGGGTTTTCGGACACACGCTAACGCATCAGGGTGAACAGGAGTAGCCGGTGCGTACCGGTTGCCTTTCAATTTTTTCCCTGCAGCTACTATTTTAATTTCACTCTGCTGCGCCTTGAGCTTAGCCGAGTGTTCTCTGAATTTCTGAACGCTTTGCTCCCACTTTGCCATGTTGTCTTTTCAAGGTTCTGCGATCGATTGTTTTGTTTGTTAAATGGTATCGTCTTTTATACTTGATTTTTATATGGGAACCGTTATTCTCTTGTTGTTTTTAGGTGGTTTATTTTTATTAATTTGTGTTTTTCGTTCTCATGTGGTTTACTTTGTTTATTACTTTAGTTCATAGAATTGGCAGATTTCAAGTTCTTGACGTGTGCGGTGCGTGTCTGGTGAGTGGTTACATGCGTGGCCTTTACTATGACTGGCGATACCAAGGTGGTTATTCTATATAGACCCCCGTAGCGTAGAGCTAGTTTCGCGGCAAACTCCTGGGTTGCTTTTGAGACTGGGTGTTCCTTGATCCACACCAGTTGGCCTATGTCTGGTCGCCATGGTCTCCTTCGCAAATTGTAATACTTTGCTTGCGTTTCGGAGGCTTCTACGATGTTTGCCCGGACCGCCGAAAACACCTGTTGTAGTTGTGATTGCTTCTGATCTTGGTTCTTGGTGACTGTTCCGCATCCTGGTGTATATTTGTCAAAGGTTGCGCCTGGTAGTCTGGCTTCTCTACCTTGAACTAAAGAAATGGGGCTATAACCCGTAGTTTCAGACACCGCTGAATTGATAGCAAGCTTGACTTCAGGTATGAAGTGGTCCCATGTTCTATGCCGATTGTTTGCATATTGAGCGATCATGGTTTTTATTGTCTTGTTTGCTCGCTCCGTGGGATTTTCTTGCCTTGAGTATGGTGCCGTTCTCTGATGTCTGACTCCAATTTCTTGTATGTAGCTTTCGAAGGATTTGTTGCGGAATTGTGGCCCATTATCTGTGATCAACACCTTGGGTACCCCAAAATTTGCGATGATTTTTTCTCGGAATGCGACGATGGTGGCTTCGGTACTGGCCTTTCGCAGTGGAATCAGTTCCACCCATTTGCTGAAGCGGTCAAAAAAAACAAGTAACATCGTATTCCCCTTGCTCGATCTTGGTAGCGGACCGACAAAATCTGCACAAACAGTTGCCCATGGCTCCTCGGGTATTTGGGTGAGCATTTCGCCTGCTGGTTTTAATTGACTGGCTTTGTATTGTGCGCAGATACGGCAGTTCTTTACATATTGCCCAATGGCTCTGAGCATACCAGGCCAGTAGTATCTGCTTGTTATACGCTGTATTGTCTTCCGTATGCCGAGGTGTCCTGCTGTGGCGTTGTCATGATTTTCTTTAAAGATTTGTGGGCGTAACGATGCTGGTACGCATAACTTCCATGGTGGCGTGTTTTCATCATCCGTGAAGTTAAGGATACTGCGATAGAGTTGACCATTGGCTATTGTTAAATCTGGAAACCTGTCTGGACTTGTCTGTACTTCCTCGAATTTCCTTGTGAACCACTTACAATTACTTTGTCTGGACTCTGGAATTATTCGCGCAATATTTTCAACCGGTTGTCTGGACAACGCATCCGCGATGACATTTAATTTACCTTTTCGATATTGAACTTCGAATTGATATTGTTGCAACTCTAACGCCCATCTGGCAATACGTCCGGTTGGGTTGTTAATTGAGTTTAACCATTTGAGTGCCAGGTGGTCAGTGATAATTGTAAATTGGTATCCTTCTAGGTATGGTCGCATTTTGCGAATTGCCCAAACTATTGCTAAGCATTCCTTTTCAGTGGCTGAATACTTTTCCTCGGTTTGGTTTAAATGCCGGCTTGCATACGCAATGACATGTTCGACGTTGTTGATGGATTGTGTTAATACTGCTCCCAGTCCATGGTTACTTGCGTCTGTCTGGAGAGTAAACGGGAGATTGAAATCTGGACAAGCGAGAACTGGTGCTTCTGTTAGTTTCCTTTTGAGCTCGTCGAAGGCATCTTGTTGTTCTGATCTCCACTTCCAATGTTTGCCCTTTTTTAAGAGTGTGGTTAACGGGTGTATTATTCTGGAGAAATCTGGCACGAATCGCCTATACCATGAAGTGACTCCGATGTATTGTCGTAGTTGTTTTAGACTTGTCGGTGGGTTTAATTTTTGTATCGCTTCAACTTTTTCTGGATCAGTGTGTATACCTTGTTCGCTTTTTACATGTCCTAGGTATTTCGTTGATGTCTTGAAGAACTCGCACTTTTCACTGTTAATTCTTAGGTTTGCTTCGCGAAGTCGCCTTAACACTGTACTTAGGTTTTCTTTGTGTTCCTCGTAGCTGTTGCCCGTGACGATTATATCATCCAAATATGCAAAAGCGTAAGGTTCTAGATCCACCCCTATTACTCGATCTAACGCCCGTTGAAAAGTGGCGGGCGCAGAATGTAGGCCAAAAGGCATCACTTTCCATTAAAATAATCCGCGACCGGGCACGGTGAAGGCTGTATATTGTTTACTACTCTGTTCCATTGGGATTTGCTAGTATCCATCGCGAAGATCCAGACTGCTGATATATTTGGCATTCCTTAACCTATCTAAAATGTGGTGAATGCGAGGTAGAGGGTAAGCATCGGGGATTGATTGTGTGTTTAGTTGACGATAGTCTATACAGAACCTCCACTTGCCATTTTCCTTCCGTACCAACACAATTGGAGCACTGTATGCGCTTCTCGACGGTTCGATGTAATCGTTCTTTAATAGCTCGTTAACATGTTCATTGATGATTGCTTGCATCGCCGGGTTGCGTGGGTAATATTGTTGTTTGATGGGTTGCTCGTGACACATGATAATGCGATGTTCCGTGATGTTACTGGGTCTATTAATCTGTGAAAACTTATCTAATTCCGGTTTCAAATATTCCTTGAATTTTACCTCCATTGTTCCTTGTTTTGATGTTGATACTTGCATGGTGTTTGCTACCGTAGTCCCGTGTTTGTGATATCTAAACTGTAAATTTTGACCTCCGCAAGTTAATGAGGTTCCCATAGCAGCTAAGAAGTCCAGTCCCAAAGTTACCTCATCGATCAGGTTTGGTAGTAGAATTAATCTTAACTTTGTGGTTCTTGTCCCGAGCGTGATAGATGTTGCCAATTGTTGCTTAGTGGGGTGTTGTCCGTCATCCGCCATACGTACTTGTGTGGGTTCAGAGTTAAGGATGATTTTTCCCTTAAGTTTTGCTGCCGTTTGCGAATTGATGAAACTTCGCGAGGATCCTGTATCGATCGTTGCTTTTATGACTTGTTGATTAATAGTTACTTGGGCCGACAGACGTGATTCACTGAGCTTCATACATCCTACTGGTGGGACGGGGTGTTGTCTTGTGGTCTCATCGCCCCGTTCTGTCGATGGACCCTGACTTCGTTTCCCTGGTTCCTGCAGCAATCAATTGTACGTTTTCCTCTTTTCCCGCATTCCCAGCAAAATAAAATGCTTGTGAAACGACAATTCCACCTCAAGTGGCCTTGTTGCCCGCAACGACGACAAGCTGTCCTGACATCTTTGATCTTGTCTTCAGATGCATCAATCACTCTTGCTTTGATCTCCTTAGCCGGTAACGTATTTCTTACTTGACGGTCTGTAGCGGTCAGTGCCTCCAGGTCCCCAGCTAATGTTAACAGCTCGGATAATGACTGGAAGTCTTTCCTACGGATGTACCATTGATACTCGGTACGGCTGTTCCGGTAGATCCTCTCTAATTTTATCTCTTCACTGTATGTTGAATATTGCATGATGTTCTGCAGTGCCAATACATAATCTCTGAACAGTTCCCTGGGTTGTTGCAGGCGGGCTCGTATTTTGTCCTCTAATTGTTCGAAGTATCTTGGGGGCAAGAATAATGCTAATATATCTGCTTTGAATGATGGCCACTCGGTCCATCGCTTGTTGTTATTCCTGAACCAAATCAGTGCCTTGTCTTTTAGTACTTCAGGCATTAGCTTCGGTAATAAGTCCCTATGTATTCCGTACATATCCGCCAGTTCCTCGATCCGTTCTATAAATGGTAGTATTTTGTGTTCCCCTGAGTAGTGGCATTCCCTCTGGCCATTGCTTTTCAATTCCGGTGGGTGGCGGTGTAATCTCACTGGAAACAGATACTGCGATCTCGAGACACCTTAAGTCGTTCCCGGTATCACAATCCAAGGTGTCGTCTGGACTAGCTTCTCTGTATCTCGACAGGTTTTGCGACATTGATGTAGGTGGTCGCCTTGGACAGGTGGGTTTTCGGACATACGCTAACACATCAGGGTGAACAGGAGTAGCCGGTGCATACCGGTTGCCTTTCAATTTTTTCCCTGCAGCTACTATTTTAATTTCACTCTGCTGCGCCTTGAGCTTAGCCGAGTGTTCTCTGAATTTCTGAACGCTTTGCTCCCACTTTGACATGTTGTCGTTTCAAGGTTCTGCGATCGATTGTCTTGTTTGTTGAATGGTATCGTCTTTTATACTTGATTTTTATATGGGAACCGTTATTCTCTTGTTGTTTTAGGTGGTTTATTTTTATTAATTTGTGTTTTTCGTTCTCATGTGGCTTACTTTGTTTATTACTTTAGTTCATAAAATTGGCATATTTCAAGTCCTTGACATGTGCGGTGCGTGTCTGGTGAGTGGTTACATGCGTGGCCTTTACTATGACTGGCGATACCAAGGTGGTTATTCTATATGGACACCCGTAGCGTGGAGCTAGTTTCGCGGTAAACTCCTGGGTTGCTTTTGAGACTGGGTATTCTTTGATCCACACCAGTTGGCCTATGTCTGGTCGCCACGGTCTCCTTCGCAAATTGTAATACTTTGCTTGCGTTCCGGAGGCTTCTACGATGTTTGCCCTGACCGCCGAAAACACCTGTTGTAGTTGTGATTGTTTTTGATCTTGGTTCTTGGTGACTGTTCCGCATCCTGGTGTATATTTGTCAAAGGTTGCGCCTGGTAGTCTGGCTTCTCTACCTTGAACTAAATAAATGGGGCTATAACCCGTAGTTTCAGACACCGCTGAATTGATTGCAAGCTTAACTTCAGGTATAAAGTGGTCCCATGTTCCCATGCCGATTATTGGCATATTGAGCGATCATGGTTTTTATTGTCTTGTTTGCTCGCTCCGTGGGATTTTCTTGCGGTGAGTATGGTGCCGTCCTCTGATGTTTGACTCCAACTTCTTGTATGTAGTTTTCGAAGGATTTGTTGCGGAATTGTGGCCCATTATCTGTGATCAACACCTTAGATACCCCAAAATTTGCGATGATTTTTTCTCGGAATGCGACGATGGTGGCTTCGGTACTGGCCTTTCGTAGTGGAGTCAGTTCCACCCATTTACTGAAGCGGTCAAAAAAAACAAGTAACATCGTTTTCCCCTTGCTCGATCTTGGCAGCGGACCGACAAAGTCTGCTCAAACAGTTGCCCATGGCTCCTCGGGTATTTGGGTGAGCATTTCGCCTGTCGGTTTTAATTGACTGGCTTTGTATTGTGCGCAGACGCGGCAGTTCTTTACATACTGCCCAATGTCTCTGAGCATACCAGGCCAGTAGTATCTGCTAGTTATACGCTGTATTGTCTTCCGTATGCCGAGGTGTCCTGCTGTGGGGCTGTCATGATTTTCTTTAAAGATTTGTGGGTGTAACGACGCTGGTACGCATAACTTCCATGATGTCGTGTTTTCATAATTAGTGAAGTTAAGGATACTGCGATAGAGTTGGCCATTGGCTATTGTGAAATCTGGAAACCTGTCTGGATTTGTCTGTACTTCCTCGAATTTCCTTGTGAACCACTTACAATTACTTTGTCTGGACTTTGGAATTATTCGCGCAATATTTTCAACCGGTTGTCTGGACAACGCATCCGCGATGACATTTAATTTACCTTTTCGATATTGAACTTCGAATTGATATTGTTGCAACTCTAACGCCCATCTGGCAATACGTCCGGTTGGGTTGTTAATTGAGTTTAACCATTTGAGTGCCAGGTGGTCAGTGATAATTGTAAATTGGTATCCTTCGAGGTATGGTCGCATTTTGCGAATTGCCCAAACTATTGCTAAGCATTCTTTTTCAGTGGCTGAATACTTTTCCTCGGTTTGGTTTAAATGCCGGCTTGCATAGGCAATGACATGTTCGACGTTGTTGATGGATTGTGTTAATACTGCTCCCAGTCCATGGTTACTTGCGTCTGTCTGGAGAGTAAACGGGAGATTGAAATCTAGACAAGCGAGAACTGGTGCTTCTGTTAGTTTCCTTTTGAGCTCGTCGAAGGCATTTTGTTGTTCTGATCCCCACTTCCAATGTTTACCCTTTTTTAAGAGTGTGGTTAACGGGTGTATTATTCTGGAGAAATCTGGCACGAATCGCCTATACCATGAAGTGACTCCAATGTATTGTCGTAGTTGTTTTAGACTTGTCGGTGGGTTTAATTTTTGTATCGCTTCAACTTTTTCTGGATCAGTGTGTATACCTTGTTCGCTTATTGCATGTCCTAGGTATTTCGTTGATGTCTTGAAGAACTCGCACTTTTCACTGTTAATTCTTAGGTTTGCTTCGCGAAGTCGTCTTAACACTGTGCTTAGGTTTTCTTTGTGTTCCTCGTAGCTGCTGCCCGTGACGATTATATCATCCAAATATGCAAAAGCGTAAGGTTCTAGATCCACCCCTATTACTCGATCTAACGCTCGTTGAAAAGTGGCGGGCGCAGAATGTAGGCCAAAAGGCATCACTTTCCATTGAAATAATCCGCGACCGGGCACGGTGAAGGCTGTATATTGTTTACTACTCTGTTCCATTGGGATTTGCCAGTATCCATCGCGCAGATCCAGACTGCTGATATATTTGGCATTCCTTAACCTATCTAAAATGTGGTGAATGCGAGGTAGATGTTAAGCATCGGGGATTGATTGTGTGTTTAGTTGGCGATAGTCTAAACAGAACCTCCACTTGCCATTTTTCTTCCGTACCAACACAATTGGAGCACTGTATGCGCTTCTCGACGGTTCGATGTAATCGTTCTTTAATAGCTCGTTAACATGTTCATTGATGATTGCTTGCATCGCCGGGTTGCGTGGGTAATATTGTTGTTTGATGGGTTGCTCGTGACACATGATAATCCGATGTTCCGTGATGTTACTGGGTCCTTTAATCTGTGAAAACTTATCTAATTCCGGTTTCAAAAATTCCTTGAATTCTACCTCCATTGTTCTTTGTTTTGATGTTGATACTTGCATAGTGTTTGCTACCGTAGTCCCATGTTTGTGATATCTAAACTGTAAATTTTGACCTCCGCAAGTTAATAAGGCTCCCATAGCAGCCAAGAAGTCCAGTCCCAAAATTACCTCATCGATCAGGTTTGGTAGTAGAATTAATCTTAACTTTGTGGTTCTTGTCCCGAGCGTGATAGATGTTGCCATTTGTTGCTTGGTGGAGTGTTGTCCGCCATCCGCCATACGTACTTGTGTGTTCCCTTAAGTTTTGCTGCCGTTTGCGAATTGATGAAACTTCGCGAGGATCCTGTATCGATCGTTGCTTTCATGACTAATTGATTAATAGTTACTTGGGCTGACAGACGTGATTCACTGAGCTTCATGCATCCTACTGGTGGGACGGGGTGTTGTCTTGTGGTCTCATCGCCCCGTTCTGTCGATGGACCCTGACCTCGTTTCCCTGGTTCCTGCAGCAATCAATTGTACGTTTTCCTCTTTTTCCGCATTCCCAGCAAAATAAGATGCTTGTAAAACGACAATTCCACCTCAAGTGTCCGTGTTGCACGCAACGACGACAAGCTGTCCTGACATCTTTGATCTTGTCTTCAGATGCATCAATCACTCGTGCTTTGATCTCCTTAGCCGGTAACGTATTTTTTAATTGACGGTCTGTAGCGGTCAGTGCCTCCAGGTCCCCAGCTAATGTTAACAGCTCGGATAATGACTGGAAGTGTTTCCTACGGATGTACCATTGATACTCGGTACGGCTGTTCCGGCAGATCCTCTTTAATTTTATCTCTTCACTGTATGTTGAATATTGCATGATGTTCTGCAGTGCCAATACAT
>NW_024032834.1:0-9177 GCF_002237135.1 Teleopsis dalmanni
AAATACTATAGTTAAATACTATAGTTACGAGTATATACATATACTTGCGATATTTATAGTTTATAGTAAATTAAATTACTAATAAAATTGGTATAACTAACTTTAACTTATTAACTAACTTCAATTAAACAATTTTTTTTGTATAAATATTTTTAATTTTTTTAGAATTATTATTGCATATTTTTTAAGTATACTTTATTTTTTCTCATGCTGAAATATTATAGTAACCAATGGCACAACCATAACCATAAATTCCATTCCATATAAATGGAATGCTTATAATGGAACAATAACTCGATTTTAGCACTAATATAATAGAATAGAATTATAAAAGTTTTTCGAAGTGCAAAAAGTATTATATATGTTGAAGTGCTAGTATAATATATTATCAAAAGCAACCTTCAGGTTTTCATAATCTAAATCCGTCTTTAAATAAAGTATATATCCTGAATGATGACTTTAGACTAAAGTCGAAATATCGAAAAATTAAAATTATTGCAAAATTAAATTGTAATTTCTTTTTCTTAATTTTAATTTTTATTTTTAACAACAATAAAAAAATTTTTACCAATTAGCCTGAAAAAAACACTTTAATAATAAAGAATGTATGAAATTTTGATGAGATTAACCCATGCTAACCCATGCATTTCGTATTATTGAATTTCCCAATAAACTGGAGTCACTTTTCGTCAAATTTTTCTAATGCTGTATGCCCTATATTTATAAATACTACTCCTAATTAAATTGTTAATCCTGTTTAAAGGAGTTTGTTGATCTTACAAAGTCTAAAAACCTTGTTAAAGTCACGTAGTAATTTAATAGTAATTTAATCAGTCATATATAGTCTTTTTTTAGGCAGGAAATAAAAACACATTAATAAGAATAATTAATTTTTACAAAAGTATTCAATGGAAAACATTAAATCAAATTGATTTTAACAAATTTTATTTAATAAAATAATATAATAAAATTCTTAATTTGTGTTATTGATAAGAACCAATTTTTTATTAAATGTTGAATAGCTTATTCACACAGCATAAGTAATTGCAATATTGTCCACATTTCACTCGTTCGGTTCCTTTCCTTTTATATTTTAATCTTAATTTTAAAAATCTTAATATTCACATTTTTGTACTTCCTCACGTAAATGAAAATTACAACCATTACAGTGATATTTTGTTTTGTGTAAGTTTATGAGAACTACTCACAATATCGCTACAGAATTACACTATAGTGAATTCAATTTCAACTTGATTTTGTACAAAATTTAATTCAATCGGAATTTTCGTAGTCGATACTGTGAATGTAATCGGATTGTGATTTTATTTGAATTGGTAACGAAAGAGGCGAATAAGTCGTACAAGCAATATTTAAATCCAAATTACAATTACTTTTGCTGTGTGAATAGGCTATAATTTTATTTAACATAAATTTAAATTAAAAAAAAAAACTGCGTCGTTTTAATGTTTTATATTGACAATTAAAATGCACAGCATTTTATTTAGCAGCTTTTATTATATAAAAAATTAAAAAATGCCACAATAAATAATGTCTTTATTATAAAAAAACTTATCACACATTTTTCACAGCAATATGCCAGCCAATATATATTTAAAATTAGAATATAAAATATTTATATAATATTAAAAAAAAAATTTAAAAAATATATTTATAATTAATTTAATTATTTATTCATTTGAAGGTTTTTTTTTCTAAATTAATACTGTAGTTGTAGTGCATGTCAAAAGTCTTATACTAGATTTTCTTGTATAATCTAAGATTTCTTTATTCCTAAGAAATGATCACTTTAGTCGCTTTTTACAAAATATTAAAATACTAAATGTTTGCAAAAAACAAAAATTTTAAATTTAAAATTATTTTAGCAAGCTACTGTGTCACAGTGATGATGATGACGAGATGGAATACTAGACTCTAGAACTAGAAACGATTTAAGTTTAAGATTTGAGTGCAAGTTGAAAAATGAAAAACATTTTACACAAACGCTCGTAGAAAAAAGTAGTTATTTAACGAATTTTTAACACAAACTAAATTGCGATTTATTATTTGAAGCTTTTTTTAAATAAATAATTTAAGTATAAACTTTTTTTTTTGGTTTTATATAAAAACTGCACTAAAGCAATCGTAAGTTTACAATAATAGTGTGCACTACAAAACTAATTTTTGAGTTATTATTTTATTAAAAATTATAAAAGTTAGATACATCAAAATAGTGTTTTTAGAAATTATATTAAATATGTTGATTTAAGATAAAATTAATTATTTTTGCTTAGCAAATAGCTTAATAATAGTTACAAATACTATTTTATTTAAATGAAATTAACATAAACAGAAATTTAATGTTTTATTTTTTTAATTATTACAGATTTTATAAATTTGTTAAGCATTTTTATTGATATTTTAAAAAAGTTAAAATTAAAATAAAAATTCATAAATTGTGATAATAGTCATTAAAATTTTGTGTATTGTAATTACAAAAAAAATTATATATATTATAATAAAATGCATGAGATTTAAAATAAAATTAATCAGATGATTAAAATAATGCAGACGATAATTAAAAATTGATTTGGGAGAATAGAAAATTTATATACATAAATTTAATTATTTCGTAATAATACAATAAAAACATAAATTCAAAAGGACATAGAGAACAAACAATAAAAAAGACAGTAATATAACAATAATGAATATTAATTTTCAAAGGCAATTAATTAATTAATATAAATATTTAAGAAAATATTTCACAGTGAGCAAAATTTTTCAAATTATATTTCGCATATATTAACATAGCATAAATGCCAAATTATGAAATTTTTTTTTATTTTAAATTTTTATCAACATTCAACAAATTAAATAATTTAGCCATAAAATATAAATAAATTAATGCAAAAATAGCTTAAAAATTATTTGCACTTTGCCTTTTTGAAAAATATGCAAAATTTATAAAAATAATAAAATTTTTTATCAAAATACTTCTTTTCAGCAGCAAATGTTAAATTTTTCGAATAAAATTTTCTCAAAATATTGTTAAATAAAATAATATGAAAAACAAATAATAAATATATTATAACTTTTCAAAATACTAATACCCACAGTTTTATTTTATGTACCTTAAGATATTCTGATATATCTTGATCTCTATCTTTTTCTCTTTTTTATTAGAGCTATTGTTAAAACGAACGATATAGCCTACTAATTCTCACAACACCCCGTAAGTTCACATGTTTCATGCAACTGCTTTGCAGTTATTGACACTACGCCAGAGAGAAAGAGGACGCAGCATCAATATTTTACTATCTGGACTCATATAGCATAAATAACATATCATTGATTTGCGGTATAGCTTGCCAATTTTCTGAAACTAAATTGGGCTTCTGAACCTGATTTTTATAATAAAAGCAGAATTCCAATTAAATGTGCTAAATCAAAAACTTAAATTTCATAAGATATTTTTAAGTTGTATTTAACAGCATGCCTAACTACGCTCATCTGTTCATCAGCTGTCTAAGGAAATCAGATATAATCATAATCGGAATTGATTACAATATTTAATATTTCAGTTAAACACTCTTTCAAAACTAAAAAGTGAAGTACTCGGCATAATGACATCCTACAATATTGTATAGAATTCATACAGATGTTCCAGCCACTATAAAAATACTGAAAACGATAACGATTTTTAATGACTATATGGACCATTCGTTGAACTGGTGTGGTCGTTGAACATTTTTTTTTTGGAAAATCCTTCATGTTTGATACTTTTTTGCATTTATGCAAAAAATATTTGGAATCTCATTACACTGCTATTCAATTACTTTAAAATAAGTTTAGTAAATCTATGACGATGATTTATTAGCTAAGAGAAAATGTTGAACTGGAGCTACAGCATAAAGTCCTTTATATGTTATCGAAGATTTCTCATTTATCTATGTGCATATGGTTTAGAAAATACACTTTCCATACAACTGCCTGCATACTAAAGGCTTAAGATTTACTAAACTGATGACTAAGTTAGATATACTATATTATGACTATTTCTATATAAGAAGTGTTGTCAATTGAGGAAGCATACATTTCAGGAAACACTATTTAAATCCCACCAGTATAAAATTGCTATTGAGAGAAGATTAAGGTTAGGAAAGAGACCTATTTTCTTTTTGCGTTAAGATAATAAGAGAAAGTTACTTGAAGGTATTAACTACGTTCATTCTGGTATCAGAGACCATCAATCATGTCAGATATATTAGAGGCTTTTCAATTCAAGTGGCAACTATCGGCAAATAAAAATAACAGAAAATGTACATTTCCAAATTAACATCTTTATGTGGTAGATTATCGAAAAATGAGTTTTTAAAAAAATACATATCAGCATTTAAATAGAACTAAAAGTTAATTGGTTAACTTGAGTTCAAAATCATGTACGGGTCATTATTTAAAATTAAATAAAATTTGTATATAAATAGGAATTGCAAGAATTGCTTTCAGGAGTCTTGCTTAATATTCAATTATTTCTTACAACCTGTGTGTCTGTAAGTTGATGTGAGCCGAAACTGCTTCGATACTAAGCTACAAAAAGAATTTTTTTGAATTCAATATGGGACAGTAGAGACTTTCTGACTTGGCTGTTGTCAGCATTTGTTCTTATTTGAAATCGTTTTATATACATTCTAACGAGATCATTCACCTGATCAACTTTTAATATCATGTGCATAGACAACCGATTTTACTCCACTCGAAGTACATGGAGTGTAATTATTGGATGGGTAATTATTTTGCATATTGCTTTCTTTTGGCTTATAAATCAACAATTTAAAAACAGTTTTAATAGTAAATGTTCTTTAAGTTTACTATAAAATTAAACGTGAATAGCGTTAATTGGTATGTATCTGCATGCTTCACATATCATTTACCACCTGATAAATACTAGTTTGCATAAAAGATATAAATTTGTCTTGTCATATGCACAACATAAAGTATTTCAAAAATTCAGTGACGTATGTGTAAACCAGTTAAACTTAGTAAAATGAATTTTTCCTTGAAAATATTTGTATCGCAATAAATTTTTGAAAAGTGACTTCTTTTTTAAATTCTTGCATTCGATCGATTTTAAAGGCAATCGACCGCTTTTAACACTTTTCAAGGGGATTCCAGTGGTTCACGCATCGTAAATTGTAGCGGATATTGATGTTTTGGATGTTAAGAGTTTATGATTCACATTTATAGAGACCTTCATTTTTATTAATGTAAACTTGTTTTAATTTAGATTGCAATTAGTTGGCAGTGATACACTAAGCGGACTGACAAATTTCAAAATCATTTTCAACTGCAAAAATGCGTTATTCAAAGTTAATAGCCTGGGATTTTCACAAATGTATATTATTTTAATTGTAACATGATTATTACAGTAATTATTAATAAAAGCCGAACGAGTCACAAAATATTAACTTCGAGTAAATCACAATATTAATCAATAGATTTATTTAAAGAAATAAGCAAAAATTAAATTATAGATAAAATTCAGAAAAAACTACTAATTGTTGTGGATATCATTAAATAAATTATATATATTTATGTAAAACCAAAAAGAGCTATAATTGTATTTTACATATTTGGGTTGAAATGTCTTAATGAATCAGAGCAGCTCTGTCATTATAACACATAAGAAAATTATCTTAAAAACTATACGGATTTAATTACAACTTATGAATCATGTATTTGTAATTATTACGATTCCTTTAGTATAATTTTAAAATATCTACACATTCTTGCTTATAATTTTTATTCCGAAAATTCACTAGTATATATGTTACAAGATGATCTGGATTAGACGTGTAATAATAATATCTTAAATATAGAGCAAAGCAGGTAACGTAAGACAATATATTAATCATATGTATATATTTATATACATCCCGTAATTATTGAAAATTTTAAGCACAGAAATGAACTTGAATTAGCATAATTGTTTTAATACAATCAATATTCAATTTCATATTATATAAAAAATTAGTAGGTGTGATAGGAAGTAAGCATATAAGGCAACGTGTCTGATTGCACGTAACTGAATAATACCCGCAATTTATTTACAGCACTAAACATTGTAGTCTATAAATAATCTTTTCTTAGAAAGTTTAAAAAGTTTCAATAATGCGTTTTAAGCTTGGCAACTTAAATGTATACATTTATCTATATTTTTTTTTATCGGAGTCGAATTTGAGATTAAAACGAAGTTAAGTTTAAATCTAAAAGTTAGTAAGTAACAATTCAACAATACAAATGTTGAATACAAAATGATAACCAACACTAATGAGGAAACGAAACTGCTTCTTGTAAAAGAACACAATCAACTGCTGTCCAAGCAATTTTTACTCGCGTGCCACACAGATGGACATCCCAATGACGTCATGGCTAGAAGAGTGCTCCCTCCTCGTTGCATCCGTCGATCTCTTACAAACTTCAATAACTATATCGACTAATATTGCAATGGAGTTTACGTCAGTGATATCGAATTCAAACGTGGACTAATAGCACTCCACACCGATGCAGTATCTTCTTCGAGACCTAGGTTGACTCCCAATAAGGTTCTCAATAGGCCTCCGCCTAACATTTCCCAGGACGAACGTAGTCTTCCTCATGCGGCAAGAACTGTTCTATCTCAATTGAGATCAGGATATAGCCATATGCTTAAGTGTTACTTGTCACGTTTTAACGCGTCCATTCCTAATGTGTACCCAAACTGTAGCTCCACGCCCCATAACGTCGCCCATCTGTTTTCTTGCTTAAACGCCCCCCCTCTCCCTTCCTTCATTCCCTGTATCACAACCGCACCCATCACTCCTTTACCCATGTATTCGTCTTGTAATCCTTTCATGTTATCTGCTTTCGGGTCCAGCGGATTACAACAACAACAGGAACCTTTAGGAGCGTTAGAATAATGAACGCTATTTCAATTTTCGACGTACGCCATTTTGATAACAAATTTTAGTGAAGCCTGTTATTTTAAATCACTACTTCCTCTACGCTACCTGACTATAAACTTTGAATCTCTAGATATTGAGGTCTTAAATTGTAAATTTTATACATTGATTATACAAACTCCACACACTTTCTAGCGTCAACTGGTATATGAAATTATGACATTAATTACCCAAAAATGGAGAGAAGCAAATGACAAATGGTGCCTTTATTTGTTATAGATGATTTCCACGTTAAAATGTCTAACCTAAAATTCCGATATCCTGAAAACTAAATTATATTAACATATATAGTGAAAAAAAAGCTCAAATCGCATGTCTTTACTATCTATTATTTAAGCCTTCCCCAGAAAATCGGAATCAGTCCAATATAATAAAATTTATAAACTAAATCACGACATATACATAGTTTGGATAGAAATGCTCTGACTAAATAGGTTTTAAATTGGTACATGTTAGCGTAAGCTTTCTCATATACTCTGTCTTTGCACAGTTCATGCACTGGGGCGACTCAACACTTTAAGAGCTTCCTTTCCTGAGGATTTTAATCAATTACAAGATCTCCCAATAAACACCAGAGTTTTGTCAAAGATGATTATAAACTCAATAGGCCTAAGTGAATTCCCTAGAGATCGTCGGTATAACCTAACTTAACCTAGTGTAAACTTTCATATTTGTCCTTCTAAGAGTTTTAAAAAAGTAATATTAGTAAAGATGTTTGCTGTTACATCATTTTCTCAAATTATAAGCTAATCTGATATAAATTAGATACCGAACTGCAATGGGATTGTTTTATGTTCACAAAATGACGGGTTCAAATTTTGATTTGATTAAATTATTTATTAAAAATCTGTGTTAGTTGCCAGATTATTAATTATTTTATTTTTAATAATTGTGAAAATATAACAAATATAATAAAATGTCAAGCGAAGATGTATATGCTCCCTACTTAAAACATATCTACTATACTCATATATTAGACAGAGTGTCAGGAAAGACAAAATTCAGTAAGAGGTACACATTTCATTAAATATTTAACAATTAAACTATAAACAATAATATTATAATGATAATATACTAGAATGACAAATTTAGAAATAAAATTCATTATTTCTCTTTAATTAAGTTACTCGACAAACTTTCGTTATACAGGTTCAACAAAATAATTATATTTACAATACATTAAAATAATTGTATAGTAAGCATTTTTACTGTAAAAAATATTTGTCATATAAACCAAAACTGAGTTATATGATATACAAAACCTTTCTGTTAATATATGCTGTAAATAAATTTATATTGTGTTAAAAATGTTTAGAATCTAAAATAAGTTTCTCGTTATAAGACTTAATCATTATCTTAAGAATAACTTAAAAATAATTTTTTACTGAGTCATATCCTTTTCTAAAGGAGCTGTAAGATTTGATGAAATGGTCTTGTTTTGATTACTCAAGGTTTTTAAATAAGATTGTGATGCATTTATATTAATATGAATACTAACTATTCAGACAAATACAGTATAATATTTCAAATGAAACGCATCATACGAAGACTATTTTGGAATATAAACAAGGTTAGTGAGTTGTACGCAAGTTAGGTTTTTCCCCAAAATATTTGTAAATCAAAGCGATATGTTAAATTGTGTATGTGAACAGAATGAAAAATTAATATTGTTATATTACAGTTGAGTGTAATTGAATGCATAAATATAGATATATAAAAAGCAACAAGTTAAGATATTAATTTTTTATGTAATAATAATGATTTGTTATATAAATTATATTTTAAATTTAGGCTGCGAAAATCTCTAACTACGGAAAGAACATTGCAGTTACAAAAAATCATTGTATGGTGTGATAGAACCATACTTTTTGGGACACAATCCATCAATTTTAATAGCTACATCTACGTGATTACTCATTTTGTTTCTGTAGCCTATAATTAATAATTCTTACATTTTCGTGGTTTTAAAAATGATCAGGTGGCAAGTTATAGCCGTTGTTCTACCAGTTATGTGCGGATAAGTCATCAAATGGATTTAGTTAGATGTGCCATAGTTTCCATATGAATAATACACATCATATTAAAAAGCAAACTAACAATATATTGAAATAAATATTTAATTAAAATTTAAGTCATTATCTACGTTTACTTTCAGGACCATAAAATGGATAACACGTTA
>NW_024032835.1:0-9176 GCF_002237135.1 Teleopsis dalmanni
ATATAGAATTCAACATCCAAGTCAAATGAAGCATTGACAGTCGAAAATATGCGCATGATTGCCCGGCCATCAGTATATGGGCAATTGCCACTGCCAACGCCTTGTATTTGCAATGCACTTTTCTGCTTCCGCAGAGCCAGTTGATTAAAATATCGCGTACTCATTAGACTTACCTGAGAGCCTGGATCGCATAGAGCTCGACACGAGTCGATGTCGCCAAAGCCATTTAAGATGCGTATTTGTGCTGTTGCCAAGAGTTGCCCAATTGCCTATAGCAGCGAATGTCTGCATTGGATGGTATAGTCACTGATGCACACGTGGTGGGATGCCAGCCTGGTTCGGTTTCGCTGGTGCCTGAGGTGTAGTTTGTGCCTGCTGTTTGGACTCTTGCAAAGAAGGAGTTTGCGCTGGTTAACTTCGGCATTGTAGAGTATAATGCCTGCCATTGCATATGCGACAATTAGTTGAGCCACATGCCTTAGTGGAATGTCCAGGTTTCAAGCAATTGAAACAAAGATTCGAGCCTTTGAGCAATGAAGTCGGAAAAACTTGCGTGTTATGACGTATTGTGGCGGCGCTCTGCTTTTTTTCCTTTTTAAATCTGTATTAAAAGTTTATTTTATCAACTGTTGTGCTCAAAATTTTTTACAATTCAAATACTTGCCGATAATGGTGGAAAGTTACACCAACGGGTGTGATTTCTTGTGTTTTTATACATTTTAAATTGATTAATTTGAATCAAATACACTAAATCTTTTGTTTTTTTTTTGCAAAATAATAATTGCAATTGTTTTGTTTTGATTTAAAATCAGCTGATAGAGACAGCAATAATTACTATAAGGCGCGAACTAAAAAGCGCGCGAACTAGTGTTGATAAACGTTTCCAAAATTTATAAATAACTATAATAATAAGTAATATTATGTATATTTGATTAAGAATAATAAATACTTTTTGATTTATAATGAAAGAGTGCAATAAGTGCCGTTCTACTATACGTGGAGAGTCTGGTTTAGTTTGTGAAGGTGTATGTGGTAAAGCATATCACATTGCAACTAAATGTTCTGGTGTGGAGCAATCACATATTAATAGCCTTAATAATAAAATGATTCATTTTATTTGTGATGATTGCTTACAATATATACACAATGTTGACTTTTCTCTTAGAGAAATTAATGAAAGTGTGACCAAAAATAATAATTGTCTTAATGAATATAAAAATGAATTTAAAAAAGCCTTAAACGTTAACGAAAATGAAATTAAATGTTTATTAAAAGCTATAGAGGCAAAATATGCTGATAGGATTAAATCACTTGTTGAGGTCCAAAAATCATATGAAAACAAATTTAATGGACTTGAGCAAAAAATTACATTGTTATCTGATGTTATTAAAAAACAGAATGATGAACTAGCTATTAATACATCTAAGAATATAAACATGATTGAAAATAAAGATACTTTTGCTGCTAAGCTAAAAATGGGTATCAATGCTAATGTACTAATTACTGTGAAACCCATTAATAAACAACAGAGTGAAGAGACAAAAAAAGACTTAAAGAATAAAATTAACCCAACTCAGCTAAATGTTAAAGTGAACGGATTTCAGACTAGGCATGATGGCAGAGTAACTATTAAGTGCATTAACTCTAAAGAACGTGAAGTCCTTGCTAATGATATTAAGAAAAAACTAAGTGATCAATACGTCATTGAAACTCCTACATTGCGTAATCCCAAAGTGCTTATCTCAGGAATGAGTGAACAGTTAGATGGCGACAGTTTACTTCTCGCAATAAAAAATCAAAATAGTATCTCGCTCCAACACCTAAAAGTTTTAAAAGTATACGAATCTTATAAAAAGAAGAATACATTTAACGCCATAATTGAATTAGACGGTAAAGCTTTCAAACAAGTTATGAAAGATCGTAGAATTAATATCAGGTGGAATAGGTGCATCGTTTATGAGCATTTAAATGTTATGAGATGTTATAAATGCTGGGGCTTTAATCATAAAGCAAGTGTCTGCAAAGAAATTGACAATGTATGTGCTAAATGTAATGAGACTATGAGTATGCCATAAGGAGTGCAAAAATGTTTTTATTAAATGTGTTAATTGTGTTAAGGCAAAAAAAACTCTTAACCTTCGTGAGCTGAGTACGGATCATGATTGCAGAGATATTATGTGTAAGACGTTACAGCGGAGAATTAAACTAGAAGCAGAAAATACTAATTATTAATCATGGAAGATAAAACTTTAATTAATATTTTTTGTAAACAACAACGTGGTATTAATATAGTTCATTTTAATGCGAGAAGTCTTTCTGGCTTAAAATTAGATCATGTAAGAGCTGTTTTCGAAGACAGCAAAGTAGATGTTATCTGCATTTCTGAGACTTGGTTTGACTTCCATCTTGATAGTTCGTACCTATCTATAAACGACTTTGTTTTATTTAGACATGATAGGAAACATAAATTGGGTGGCGGCGTTGCTATTTATTGTAAATCATATTTAAGAAGTCAATTGATCTGTATATCGGAAGAAAGTGAAATTGAATTTTTATGTGTATGTATTTATTTAGGTAGTCATAAAATTCTTGTTTCTTGTGCTTATAACCCCAGTAAAAGGTACTGTAGTGGTCCTCTTTTTGAAGCCCTCCTTCCTATTGCTGTCAATTTTGATTTTATTGCCATATTTGGCGATTTTAATATTGATATTCTTTTGAGCAATGCTAAAGTGTCTGCACTGAATGACCTTATAGCTTTGGTTGGTCTAAGCATTGTGAATAATACCGTGCCTACTAGATATAGTAATAATGTACGCCCAAGTCTCCTCGACTTAATGATCGTGTCTGATCTGACCAAAGTGTTGTTATTTGATCAGATTTCGTTTGTTTCCGATCATGATTTATTATTTACTACCTTAGATTATTGTGTAACGAGAAATGTCAATCCCTCTCAGTTTTCTTTCTGGGATTTTAAATCAGCTGATACTCAGTTATTATGTAGTGATCTTAGCACTGTTGACTGGAGTAATTGCTGGTTTGGTGCTTCAGTTGATGACAAATTGACAGTCTTAAACAATATAATTATTAATTATTTGCATCAGTATATTCCGTATCGTACTATACATGTTAAGAATTCTTCATGTCCATGGTTCAGTACTGACATCAAACGTATGATAAACAAGAGAAATAGGAAGTATGCAGTGTGGAAAAGATATCCGAATGTTTTTAACTGGACGCGGTTTAAAGCAGCTCGAAATTTGACTCGAATGGCTATTTATCTTGCTAAATCTAGGTTCATTAAATCTAAACTAGATACCTCATTACCTACAAAATCACTTTGGAGCAACATCAAAGCTCTAGGGGTGGTTAATAGCTCAAGAAATGTATGTAGCATTGATCCTAACATTTTAAATGATTTCTTTGTTCCTATAGGAGATAGATTGAACGTTGCTCCGGTCTTCCCTGAACTTGAGAGTGTTCCCCCCGAACGCAGTTTTGACTTTATATGTGTTAGTGAAGAAACTGTCTTTAATAATGTCATGAAAATCAAGTCAAACGCTATTGGAATAGATGAAATTCCGCATAAATTTATTAAACTTATACTGCCGTTTATTATTACTCCTTTGACGCACATTATTAACCACTGTTTCACTACATCATGTTTTCCTACTGTTTGGAAAAAAGCCAAGATTATTCCAATTGAAAAAAAGGCTAATGCATCCTCATGTTCCGATTATCGCCCAATCAGTATTCTCCCTTCACTCTCTAAAGTGTGTGAGAACATTATGGCTGATCAAATACGTACTCATCTTAACTGCTTTAAACTTCTCTCTCCTCTCCAGTCTGGGTTTAAAAAAGGTCATAGCTGCACGACGGCAATGCTTAAGGTCCTCGAAGATATTCGATGTAGCTATGATCAAAACTTAGTAACATTTTTATGTCTCCTTGACTTTACTAAAGCTTTTGACTGTGTTGACCATTCTCTATTATGTAAAAAGCTTTTTCATTCCTTTTATTTTTCTAGGTCGGCCTCAGAATTTATTTATAGCTACTTAACTGGAAGGGAACAGGCTATACTCGTAGAGAATGCTTTTTCTAATTTCAAACCTTTATTTACTGGGGTACCTCAAGGCTCTGTACTAGGACCTCTTTTATTTTCAATTTATATTGATGATATTTTTTCAATATGTAAGTATGCTAAATTGCATGCGTATGCAGATGATATTCTAATGTATCTATCTTGTCGGATTTCTGATATTAATGACCTCGTGCAAATGACTACTGCAGATTTATCATATATAGTGGTATGGGCTAAGCAAAATAATATGTTCCTTAATATAAACAAGTCTTCAATTCTACCAATTGTTAGGCTAAATATTAATGTTGATTTCTTGCCATTTCTTGCTGAGGTAATTTTGTTGATGATGTAGAATTCAACATCCAAGTCAAATGAAGCATTGACAGTCGAAAATATGCGCATGATTGCCCGGCCATCAGTATATGGGCAATTGCCACTGCCAACGCCTTGTATTTGCAATGCACTTTTCTGCTTCCGCAGAGCCAGTTGATTAAAATATCGCGTACTCATTAGACTTACCTGAGAGCCTGGATCGCATAGAGCTCGACACGAGTCGATGTCGCCAAAGCCATTTAAGATGCGTATTTGTGCTGTTGCCTATAGAGTTGCCCAATTGCCTATAGCAGCGAATGTCTGCATTGGATGGTATAGTCACTGATGCACACGTGGTGGGATGCCAGCCTGGTTCGGTTTCGCTGGTGCCTGAGGTGTAGTTTGTGCCTGCTGTTTGGACTCTTGCAAAGAAGGAGTTTGCGCTGGTTAACTTCGGCATTGTAGAGTATAATGCCTGCCATTGCATATGCGACAATTAGTTGAGCCACATGCCTTAGTGGAATGTCCAGGTTTCAAGCAATTGAAACAAAGATTCGAGCCTTTGAGCAATGAAGTCGGAAAAACTTGCGTGTTATGACGTATTTTGGCGGCGCTCTGCTTTTTTTCCTTTTTAAATCTGTATTAAAAGTTTATTTTATCAACTGTTGTGCTCAAAATTTTTTACAATTCAAATACTTGCCGATAATGGTGGAAAGTTACACCAACGGGTGTGATTTCTTGTGTTTTTATACATTTTAAATTGATTAATTTGAATCAAATACACTAAATCTTTTGTTTTTTTTTTGCAAAATAATAATTGCAATTGTTTTGTTTTGATTTAAAATCAGCTGATAGAGACAGCAATAATTACTATAAGGCGCGAACTAAAAAGCGCGCGAACTAGTGTTGATAAACGTTTCCAAAATTTATAAATAACTATAATAATAAGTAATATTATATTTGATTAAGAATAATAAATACTTTTTGATTTATAATGAAAGAGTGCAATAAGTGCCGTTCTACTATACGTGGAGAGTCTGGTTTAGTTTGTGAAGGTGTATGTGGTAAAGCATATCACATTGCAACTAAATGTTCTGGTGTGGAGCAATTACATATTAATAGCCTTAATAATAAAATGATTCATTTTATTTGTGATGATTGCTTACAATATATACACAATGTTGACTTTTCTCTTAGAGAAATTAATGATAGTGTGACCAAAAATAATAATTGTCTTAATGAATATAAAAATGAATTTAAAAAAGCCTTAAACGTTAACGAAAATGAAATTAAATGTTTATTAAAAGCTATAGAGGCAAAATATGCTGATAGGATTAAATCACTTGTTGAGGTCCAAAAATCATATGAAAACAAATTTAATGGACTTGAGCAAAAAATTACATTGTTATCTGATGTTATTAAAAAACAGAATGATGAACTAGCTATTAATACATCTAAGAATATAAACATGATTGAAAATAAAGATACTTTTGCTGCTAAGCTAAAAATGGGTATCAATGCTAATGTACTAATTACTGTGAAACCCATTAATAAACAACAGAGTGAAGAGACAAAAAAAGACTTAAAGAATAAAATTAACCCAACTCAGCTAAATGTTAAAGTGAACGGATTTCAGACTAGGCATGATGGCAGAGTAACTATTAAGTGCATTAACTCTAAAGAACGTGAAGTCCTTGCTAATGATATTAAGAAAAAACTAAGTGATCAATACGTCATTGAAACTCCTACATTGCGTAATCCCAAAGTGCTTATCTCAGGAATGAGTGAACAGTTAGATGGCGACAGTTTACTTCTCGCAATAAAAAATCAAAATAGTATCTCGCTCCAACACCTAAAAGTTTTAAAAGTATACGAATCTTATAAAAAGAAGAATACATTTAACGCCATAATTGAATTAGACGGTAAAGCTTTCAAACAAGTTATGAAAGATCGTAGAATTAATATCAGGTGGAATAGGTGCATCGTTTATGAGCATTTAAATGTTATGAGATGTTATAAATGCTGGGGCTTTAATCATAAAGCAAGTGTCTGCAAAGAAATTGACAATGTATGTGCTAAATGTAATGAGACTATGAGTATGCCATAAGGAGTGCAAAAATGTTTTTATTAAATGTGTTAATTGTGTTAAGGCAAAAAAAACTCTTAACCTTCGTGAGCTGAGTACGGATCATGATTGCAGAGATATTATGTGTAAGACGTTACAGCGGAGAATTAAACTAGAAGCAGAAAATACTAATTATTAATCATGGAAGATAAAACTTTAATTAATATTTTTTGTAAACAACAACGTGGTATTAATATAGTTCATTTTAATGCGAGAAGTCTTTCTGGCTTAAAATTAGATCATGTAAGAGCTGTTTTCGAAGACAGCAAAGTAGATGTTATCTGCGTTTCTGAGACTTGGTTTGACTTCCATCTTGATAGTTCGTACCTATCTATAAACGACTTTGTTTTATTTAGACATGATAGGAAACATAAATTGGGTGGCGGCGTTGCTATTTATTGTAAATCATATTTAAGAAGTCAATTGATCTGTATATCGGAAGAAAGTGAAATTGAATTTTTATGTGTATGTATTTATTTAGGTAGTCATAAAATTCTTGTTTCTTGTGCTTATAACCCCAGCAAAAGGTACTGTAGTGGTCCTCTTTTTGAAGCCCTCCTTCCTATTGCTGTCAATTTTGATTTTATTGCCATATTTGGCGATTTTAATATTGATATTCTTTTGAGCAATGCTAAAGTGTCTGCACTGAATGACCTTATAGCTTTGGTTGGTCTAAGCATTGTGAATAATACCGTGCCTACTAGATATAGTAATAATGTACGCCCAAGTCTCCTCGACTTAATGATCGTGTCTGATCTGACCAAAGTGTTGTTATTTGATCAGATTTCGTTTGTTTCCGATCATGATTTATTATTTACTACCTTAGATTATTGTGTAACGAGAAATGTCAATCCCTCTCAGTTTTCTTTCTGGGATTTTAAATCAGCTGATACTCAGTTATTATGTAGTGATCTTAGCACTGTTGACTGGAGTAATTGCTGGTTTGGTGCTTCAGTTGATGACAAATTGACAGTCTTAAACAATATAATTATTAATTATTTGCATCAGTATATTCCGTATCGTACTATACATGTTAAGAATTCTTCATGTCCATGGTTCAGTACTGACATCAAACGTATGATAAACAAGAGAAATAGGAAGTATGCAGTGTGGAAAAGATATCCGAATGTTTTTAACTGGACGCGGTTTAAAGCAGCTCGAAATTTGACTCGAATGGCTATTTATCTTGCTAAATCTAGGTTCATTAAATCTAAACTAGATACCTCATTACCTACAAAATCACTTTGGAGCAACATCAAAGCTCTAGGGGTGGTTAATAGCTCAAGAAATGTATGTAGCATTGATCCTAACATTTTAAATGATTTCTTTGTTCCTATAGGAGATAGATTGAACGTTGCTCCGGTCTTCCCTGAACTTGAGAGTGTTCCCCCCGAACGCAGTTTTGACTTTATATGTGTTAGTGAAGAAACTGTCTTCAATAATGTCATGAAAATCAAGTCAAACGCTATTGGAATAGATGAAATTCCGCATAAATTTATTAAACTTATACTGCCGTTTATTATTACTCCTTTGACGCACATTATTAACCACTGTTTCACTACATCATGTTTTCCTACTGTTTGGAAAAAAGCCAAGATTATTCCAATTGAAAAAAAGGCTAATGCATCCTCATGTTCCGATTATCGCCCAATCAGTATTCTCCCTTCACTCTCTAAAGTGTGTGAGAACATTATGGCTGATCAAATACGTACTCATCTTAACTGCTTTAAACTTCTCTCTCCTCTCCAGTCTGGGTTTAAAAAAGGTCATAGTTGCACGACGGCAATGCTTAAGGTCCTCGAAGATATTCGATGTAGCTATGATCAAAACTTAGTAACATTTTTATGTCTCCTTGACTTTACTGAAGCTTTTGACTGTGTTGACCATTCTCTATTATGTAAAAAGCTTTTTCATTCCTTTTATTTTTCTAGGTCGGCCTCAGAATTTATTTATAGCTACTTAACTGGAAGGGAACAGGCTGTACTCGTAGAGAATGCTTTTTCTAATTTCAAACCTTTATTTAACGGGGCACCTCAAGGCTCTGTACTAGGACCTCTTTTATTTTCAATTTATATTGATGATATTTTTTCAATATGTAAATATGCTAAATTGCATGCGTATGCAGATGATATTCTAATGTATCTATCTTGTCGGATTTCTGATATTAATGACCTCGTGCAAATGACTAATGCAGATTTATCATATATAGTGGTATGGGCTAAGCAAAATAATATGTTCCTTAATATAAACAAGTCTTCAATTCTACCAATTGCTAGGCTAAATATTAATGTTGATTTCTTGCCATTTCTTGCTGAGGTAATTTTGTTGATGATGTAGAATTCAACATCCAAGTCAAATGAAGCATTGACAGTCGAAAATATGCGCATGATTGCCCGGCCATCAGTATATGGGCAATTGCCACTGCCAACGCCTTATATTTGCAATGCACTTTTCTGCTTCCGCAGAGCCAGTTGATTAAAATATCGCGTACTCATTAGACTTACCTGAGAGCCTGGATCGCATAGAGCTCGACACGAGTCGATGTCGCCAAAGCCATTTAAGATGCGTATTTGTGCTGTTGCCTATAGAGTTGCCCAATTGCCTATAGCAGCGAATGTCTGCATTGGATGGTATAGTCACTGATGCACACGTGGTGGGATG
>NW_024032836.1:0-9175 GCF_002237135.1 Teleopsis dalmanni
AAATATAGTTTCGTCACGAATAACATGCCCTACAACATTTTCGTTATCACTAATATCGTTACTAGAGTAAAATGCATGCACTCCATCCATTGCCAATGCTTCTGTTGCATCAATGGAAAGAATCTTTGCATGCGCTTTCGTACTAAGTACAAGTGCCAAATACAACTCATTCTCCATACGTGGAATATCATCGCAATACATGGCTTCACCAGTTGCTTGCTTCATTGCAGCAGCATGCACTTTGGGTCGACCGATTGGATCACATATAGACTGTTCGGAGCTGACACGTTCAAATAACTGTGCACTTTTTAATATAGGTGTGTGGAAAGATTCTGCACCACTGCATTCCTCATCAGATATACTGTTATATGGTATAATGCCGGCACTTACTAGTTTTTGACTTATGACCAAATATGATTTGTAAAACAAACTGACTACTAGAGATCGCCTGTAAGCAATCATACCTCCTGGAGCTGAAGGTTCTAATGGTAACTCTGCACACAAACTTTCCGTGACGCGTTCTACAAGCACGTGATCCCAATTTTGTTTGACCATCATTTCAGATGTTCGTGGTGCTAAAATGGTTGTTGGAGCCATTCCACCGAATGCCATAAAAATCTGATCCACAATATTTGTGTTGGGTTTAAAAAAGACATTTATGGCGGAATTGACAATAGCAATATCATCATCCCTTCGGCGTGCCTGCTTAAAGGCGATTACATATTGATTTGGTAAAGTTTTCGGAAAATAAATTCCAATCAAAACTTCATGTGGTGCAATAACATTTTTACGATAACCAGTAAAAAATCCAGATCCCATGTGCACATATCGGGTTTTTAGTTGACCATCCACCATACCTGCTACAAGCATTTTAACAGTACCAGCTGTTAAAATCGGATTCATGTCAGATATCGGACTTCCAGTCATAATGTTACCACCTAATGATGCAACATTCCGTATCTGCTTACCAGCAAAATAGTGCAACATCTCCACAGTACATTTGAAAAATCGAGTTTGATATTCCGGAAGTTTAGTGATAAGATCTTGTAAATAGTTTTGAATATCCATTAAGCTAACAGAAGCACCAAAATAAATGCTGTCTTCCTGTTCTTTTATTTCATTTAATTGCTTCACTTTAGATGGATTAATCAGTACTGGGTAAAGTAAATGTTTGAATTTCACTTCGACTCCCACTTCAGTATTGCCAACTACCAATTTCGCATTTGGATTTTGTGCTTTGATTTGAAGTAGTTCTTCCAACTCAACTGGACGATACCAACTCACACGAGGGCTTTTAAAAACTATACTATTTGAATCAAATTCAGTGTTAAGCTGCAATTCGGGTGGAAAAATAGGTTCCTGGCTGGGATCAAAAGGTAGAAATTTACTTTTTTCAAAAAGCTTATCATCAACATTATTGCTACTGTTGCCATTACAACTATTTCCATTTCCATCTCCGTTCCCATTCATTTTACAGCATTTATCACCCATTGCACATGAAAATTCTTTAGTAAATGTTTTGTAGCCTTCCAAAATTGGACGATAACCGGTACAACGACAAAGATTACCTTGAAATGCAATTTCCAAATCCTTCATTGTAGGCTGTGGTGAACTGCGAAGTAATGCGTACATTGACATGACAATACCTGGTGTACAGAAACCACATTGGCTGCCATGCGCTTTAGCTATTCGTTCCTGTACAGGATGAAGACGTGTTCTCGTACTACCGATACCTTCAACAGTAGTTACGGCATAACCGTGCATTGCGCATACTGGCGTAAGACAGGCATTGACTGCCAAATGTCGAATCTCATTTGTGTTTCGATCAATGCGTGATATCATAACGGTACATGCACCACATCCTCCTTCTCCGCAACCTAATTTCGTACCACATAAATACAGTTTATCACGAAGATAAGTAAGAAGCGTACACTCAGGATCTGGATTGGCGTCAATTACCTGCAAATACATATTAATTGATTTTAAGTGTATACCATTTAGAAACTATTAATTGATTTTTTTTTACTCGACGAATAGCAAAAAAAGCTATTGAAAATTGATTGATTAAGAAAGCAAAATTAATTTTAGTGAAGATGCATAAATTTTTTAAAAATTTATAAGAGACTGCAAAAATGTCGACATCGAATAATGATGCATAATAGTGCAGGGGTGTGGTGGTACAGAATTGTTTTTTGGATCGGTTACCTATGAAGATACGGATACTATGTTACAAGCTCTACAGTTAATAAATTGTTAATAATCGTTATTAACTGTTGAGCAATATGGTGAAGTTGAGCTTGGAAATATCACAACTGTTAAGTGAGCTGCTAAGGTGACGGATTATTGAAGTATATTTGTTTTAAGTATCTTAAGTGGCTTTCGCCAGAGGTACATTCTATTTGGAAATCTTCTGATGTATACCTTTAGGAGTTAGCCAAGCTGGCAGATCAATGTTCTCAAGGATTGGTTTGAGTGAGGTAGCTATGATGAGAAACAGGTAAGAGCACCTTGAACTGTATCTGAACTGCTTACTTTGGGTGATTTAGACACATTAAAGAGCAGTTGGTCTGTAAGGAGTGGCAGCCGTACGCAATCACAGATTGCACGTGGTGTTGATCGATGCTGATATCTTACGGGGTTAAATGATAAGGCGCTCGCTTACCGAAAGCCTCTTCGGTAAAGGGAATTTAAAAAAATTAAGCACATCTTCAGTTTTGTTGAGCCGCGTAGAATGCAGCATAGAGTTTTCTTGATTTTAATTAAAAGTTCTGTAAGTTCCAATAGTTTTCTTATTATCACCTGAGTCGACATTTAAGTCATTCCGAGAGCGTTTAACGGTAAGAAGAAGGTTTAAAGCCGTCAAAGATAAATTTAGTCGCCACATTTAGTTTGTTGGGGATTACGTACTGGCATACAACGGCTTTGAAGCGTTGTATTTTTAATAATTGAACACATACTATTTCATTTTTGTTAGTGGGATTAATAGTATGTAGTGATGCTTTGTTTATTCTGGCTCAGTTTATGGTGAAATTTAAGCAGAAACAGGGTAAGACGGAATTTGCAGCGGCATTACGTATGGCTCTTGCGGACGTGAAATGTCGCAATAATATCAAGCATGGACAGCAACTAGTATATGTGTCCAGTGATTTCATTAAGTACAGTCATAGTCATACATATCTGCGCGTGAATGGCTTCGAGCTGCGTTAAAGCAGTGAAACGGCTGGTTTGACGCATTAAGAAATTTTTTTGTTATATTATAGAAAGGTGCTAAGGACACGTCTGCAACTGTGGATAGGCAGAAATCGGCATTTTTGAAGGTTGATGGTTGCAGCGTGAAGTGAAGTGAGTGCTGCTGTCTCTGTTGATAGTTGGGATGAAACTAAGTCTCCAGTCAAAGAATTTAAGTCTATTACGTCGATCAAAGGAATACACTTTCCTACGAATCTCGCACAGTATGCTGATTGGCTGTTTAGCTGTGATGATAGTTGTAGTTTTCCGGCGCTGTATAGTCTCCCCTGTTAGAATGATGGTCCTGTAGTAAACCAAGCAGTTTAAGCTTCAGCCGAGAAAAAATGTTGACAGTTGAAAATATGTGTTTGAATTTCTTTTGCAAAATGTGCAATGGATAAATAAATAACCAGTGTATTACTAAAAGTTAGCTGAATAATACGTCTGGATTTGATCATTTCGAAAATCATTAAACAAAATTAAATATCGTTAATAATTTACCTTTTTTCCATTTACAAAAAATATTAGCACCGATGATGTTTTTGTTCTCACATTCTTCCCAGTGTTTAATTCACTCGATTCAATCTTTTGATCCATTTCAAATTTTTTTTTTTGACCAATATTCTTTAATTTTTTTTTATTTTATTTTCTATTTTTGTATTAAAATATTTCCACACTAACATAAATTGTTTTTAATTGTTATTTATAATTGATAAACACCATAACGACTTATTTCGTATGTTTTTGTACAATACATGCCTCTTTATTTTTATTTTACTCTTTAAATTATAGTCTTCACGCGATTCACCCAACTAACGCCTTAGACCTCCCAAAACATTATGATTATGTAGATACATAATAACGGTAGAAGAACTTATTTCGTAGAGCGCCGATAATCTTATCAGCGCCAAAGTAGTCAAAAAAACTGAGTATGCAAATATATATGTATGTATGGTTTGTTGAAATTGGTATCCGTCAGCACCTTTACTTTATTATATAGATTATTGTGGCCTGTATATTGAATTAAAAATATCTCTTTGTACTTTACCAATTTAAACTTTATTATACATATATTAATCGAAGCACAACTAGAAGAACTAACTATCAAAAATTGCCAGTCAATAGAATTGCCATGTTACTCAATTATTAGATCTCATTAAGAATTTCACTGTTACCCTCAATGCAATAAGAAGGGTCCTTCTATTTCCACCCATTTTTCGAAATTAAATTGAAAATTAAATAATAGCTGCTGTCCAAAACTTGATTGATTTTTAACGTCCCACCAACACAACAGATATCGTTTTCTTGTGATGCATAAAATGTAATAATCGTATTACGTTACGAGGGTCACTATTTATATTTTGAGTTTAATAACAAATGTTTCTCGAAGTGTTCTCCTTTATGATTAAAACAATTTCGAAAATACATAATTTGACAATAGATATTTTGCAAAAGCATCCATTACCTCTACAATTCAAATCATAAACCCTATTTAATATAATTAGTATCGATTTTCACCATCCTTTACCTCCACATTCTGAAGCGAATCTTTGAACATCGAAATTTCTGTTTAATGTGAGTAATGGATTTTGTTGGGTTTCGGAGAATGTAATTATAAAACGCATGCCTACATATGTAAGAAAATAGATATGTAATAAACTATATAAACATTTTCCCTGATCTATCTAAATCGTCAATAGTTCTATAAATCGAACAGTTTTGCTAGTACCTTGGCATTCGAATTAAAGAGATCCTACCGTATGCATAGTCTATATGCTTTCTGCAATAATTGGAATTTCAATTAGTATAAGTAAGTAATCATGCTTATTTATAAATTTAAATACTACTCTTAATTTAGAAATAAATTAATCTAGAATCAAATACTAGAAATTATAATGATGTTAAAAATAATTTAAAGTAAGAGTTCTTTAAATGTTAAAGTAAAAATAACATATGTCAGCACCTTTAACTAATGAAATAAGAAAATCTATCTAAGCTTTTAATTTAATCTACAATTCTAATAAGAAAGTAGTCTTCAAAATTTTACTAAACAAGCCAACACCTTATCTTTATTCATATATGTTAACACTTTTACCGATAATATAAACTCAACAAGTACTCCCACTTTCACATGACAGTGACATAAATAATAACAAAACAGCATTAAAATCTTGTCTTATTTCTAAATAAATCCTAATCCATATGTAGATCTTTATAATTCAACATTCCATGGTGTATATGTACCAGGTAAGGGTTCATCAATCTGAAAGAAGAAAAGATATACATATATTGCATATATCGCACATGAACTAAAAGCATTTTTGACATCCATACCAATTTTGTAAAATTGTCTTCGCAAGCCATCCTAATTTTTGCTGCTGTTGCGGGGGCGTTAAGTGTGAAGTCTGTGCTCAGACCTCGTTCTGTACGTGCATGAGAAATAGCATTCTTAATAGCAAAGTAAGCTGCAGCACCTATAAATAACGGCGGTTCACCCACAGCCTATGAACAAATATTATACAGGATCAAAATAATTATACTATACTTATAATTACTACCTTCGATGAGTACACAGCTCTTGGATTCGGTGCACCAGTAAGCAGACTCACATTAAACTCAGCTGGTATATTACCAAAACCTGCAATTTTATATGTGCTTGGACCTCTTGATAATAATATACCTTGTGGTGAATATATTAGCTCTTCTAAAGTAAATAAACCATATCCCTGCATATAAGCCCCTTCTATTTGTCCAATATCAATAGCGGGATTAATGCTGGAGCCAAGGTCCATAACAATATCAGTGCTCCAAACCTGATGATCCCCAGTTAGACAATCTATTTCTACTACAGTTACACCCACACCGTTTGTGAAATAATTATATTTGCGTGCATTTGGTTGACGCACAGGATCATAGTGTATGTCTGGCGTACTATAAAACCCTGTTGCTGAAAGACTTATACGATCAAAATATGCTTTATTTATCCATTCTTTCCAAGTGGCTGTGGGTAGCGCTTCCTTAATAGTTTTAAGTCTTGTATTTAATTTATCACAAGCATCAATAATGGCCATACCATTTAAATCAGAACTTACGCTAGCTGCGGTAGGTGTTGCATTGGGAACCTTATCTGTTGCGAATTCGGATATGTGAATAAAATCTGCCGGTATACCTAAAGCTTTTGCAGTACATTGTATCATTTTTGTATGTAATCCTTGTCCAATTTCTACACCACCATGTGCCAATAAGACTGATCCATCTGCATATATATTTATTAAACATCCAGCCTGATTTATATGTGGTATACCAAATGATATTCCATACTTTGTGGGAACAATACTAATACCACGCTTTCTCCAGCGATTACTTTTGTTAAATTCTTGTATCTTTTTTCGTTTTTCATAAAAATTGGATTGCTCTAAACATTCGTCAAAACATCTACAAAAAGTAACTTAATAAGTAAATACGGATACGGTATGTATTTAAATATATATGTATATATTTATTAATACTTCTTAGTAATAGTTTAGTAAAAATAGCATTTTTGCTAATTATTATAAATAATTATTATAAAACAAAAAATATTAGTAAAAATGTTACTAAATTATTACTAATTAATGTACAAACCTATTATAATATATAGTAGAACAAACCTATTAATTTGCAGCGTGTCCAATTTTTGGTTATAGTGCGTGATATCACCAGTTTCATAGAAGTTTAATTTCATTATATCTACATAGTCCTTTCCCAAAATTCGTGCCACATCACGAATCATATGTTCACCAGCGAACATCCCCTGAGGGGCTCCAAATCCACGAAATGCTGTATTTGAAGGTGTATTAGTTTTACATAACCATCCGACTACTTTTATATTAGGTATACGATAACAGTTTTCAAAATGGTCCATAGCATGTTCAAGCACCTATAATAAGATTACATATCCTTATAAATTTTCCAACATATGTTATTTCAAAAAAACTTACAGCAAATGATACATCCATGCTCCATCCCGCATTTGCATAGCATTCAATATAACATGCTGTAATAAGGCCCTCATTTGTAAAACCAATTTTATATTTGAATAAGAACGGATGACGTGTGCCTGTAATCATCATATCCTCATCTCTATCAAGCATACAGCGCACGGGTCTTCGTAATCTATAACAAGCTAATGCGACGGGTACTGCTACCGATGTAGAGCGTGTTTCTTTACCTCCAAATCCACCTCCTAAACGCTTTACACGACAAACAACTCTATGTGCTGGTACCGACAAAACTTGAGAAATTAATTTTTGTATTCCGGAAGGATGTTGTGTTGAGGAAAATATCTCAATTTCATCAGTATCTCTAGTAACTGCTATTGCAGCATGTGTCTCTAAGTAAAAATGTTCCTGTGCTCCAACACGACAGGTGCCTTCATAAATATGCGCACAATTCTTAAAAGCTTGATCAACATCGCCTTTCTCCAAAATTTGTGGATAATTAGGAAAATATGATTCATGCTCAATTGCTTGTTCAATAGTGATAATTCTGGGTAATATATCTTCATAGTCTATTTGTACAAGCTTAGCAGCTTCCCGAGCAAGTTTTTGATTATCTGCAACAATTGCACCTATTACTTGCCCCCCAGTATAAACCTTGTCGATAGCAAATATAGTTTCGTCACGAATAACATGCCCTACAACATTTTCGTTATCACTAATATCGTTACTAGAGTAAAATGCATGCACTCCATCCATTGCCAATGCTTCTGTTGCATCAATGGAAAGAATCTTTGCATGCGCTTTCGTACTAAGTACAAGTGCCAAATACAACTCATTCTCCATACGTGGAATATCATCGCAATACATGGCTTCACCAGTTGCTTGCTTCATTGCAGCAGCATGCACTTTGGGTCGACCGATTGGATCACATATAGACTGTTCGGAGCTGACACGTTCAAATAACTGTGCACTTTTTAATATAGGTGTGTGGAAAGATTCTGCACCACTGCATTCCTCATCAGATATACTGTTATATGGTATAATGCCGGCACTTACTAGTTTTTGACTTATGACCAAATATGATTTGTAAAACAAACTGACTACTAGAGATCGCCTGTAAGCAATCATACCTCCTGGAGCTGAAGGTTCTAATGGTAACTCTGCACACAAACTTTCCGTGACGCGTTCTACAAGCACGTGATCCCAATTTTGTTTGACCATCATTTCAGATGTTCGTGGTGCTAAAATGGTTGTTGGAGCCATTCCACCGAATGCCATAAAAATCTGATCCACAATATTTGTGTTGGGTTTAAAAAAGACATTTATGGCGGAATTGACAATAGCAATATCATCATCCCTTCGGCGTGCCTGCTTAAAGGCGATTACATATTGATTTGGTAAAGTTTTCGGAAAATAAATTCCAATCAAAACTTCATGTGGTGCAATAACATTTTTACGATAACCAGTAAAAAATCCAGATCCCATGTGCACATATCGGGTTTTTAGTTGACCATCCACCATACCTGCTACAAGCATTTTAACAGTACCAGCTGTTAAAATCGGATTCATGTCAGATATCGGACTTCCAGTCATAATGTTACCACCTAATGATGCAACATTCCGTATCTGCTTACCAGCAAAATAGTGCAACATCTCCACAGTACATTTGAAAAATCGAGTTTGATATTCCGGAAGTTTAGTGATAAGATCTTGTAAATAGTTTTGAATATCCATTAAGCTAACAGAAGCACCAAAATAAATGCTGTCTTCCTGTTCTTTTATTTCATTTAATTGCTTCACTTTAGATGGATTAATCAGTACTGGGTAAAGTAAATGTTTGAATTTCACTTCGACTCCCACTTCAGTATTGCCAACTACCAATTTCGCATTTGGATTTTGTGCTTTGATTTGAAGTAGTTCTTCCAACTCAACTGGACGATACCAACTCACACGAGGGCTTTTAAAAA
>NW_024032837.1:0-9171 GCF_002237135.1 Teleopsis dalmanni
CAAAAATCACTTGCTCTGCTCTCTCACTGCAAGCAAACGGTTCAGTTTCTGTTATTCCTTCTTTCTCTATTTAACAACTTTTTTATATAGTTTTTCGATTTTCGTTTTTGCTGTTGTTTGTTTGCACAGAATAGAACATAAATATTTTAGGCGGCCACCGTCTTGGAAGTCAAGTTATTTGTTTTTGAGGCCGTGCACTACACACTACACACATATGGTGTGTTTGTTAGTTTGTTTAATTTGTTGTGCAAGCGATGTTTGCAAATTTTCTTTTTATCTTCCCTTTCTGTTAGCAGAAGTAGCCAATTTCCTCAAAGAATTACTATTTTGAATCTTAAATTATTATTTGTTAATTTCAGAGCTACCTCAAACAAAATAAATCAAAACTTATATGCTTTGTTAATTAAAAGCCTGCAGTAAATTATTGAAATCCAATGCATTTAAAAATGTACGCATGTACATGTAAATGAACTGCATGTAAAACAAAATTTTTGAACGTGCAGCCAAAAATTGCGACATCAGAAGCACATTAGCCTATACGATATCTAGATATACTATAAAATATTATTATATATTTACATAGCTTCCTTAGCAAAAAAAAAAAATTGATTTTAGAATGACTTTAAAAACTTTATCTAAAGTACATACATATATATTTGATGCATGAATCAAACCTTTTTAGTGGTTCATTGAATTCTTTTTTTATAATAAAATTATTTGCGAATTAATTTAAGGATTAAGTTTGCAGAAAAAAAGATTTTTTTTTTCTTAATAAATTAATAATAGTAAATAATTACACAAATTTACCGGCTAAAAAATTCTTTTATGAGTTCATTTAATTTTTATTTCGACGAAATTCATCGGAATACTCTAGAAATTCATTTAAATCAGTGTCAAAAATGTCTTTAAAATAATTATTTTCTATATATGAAAGTTATTTTCTATGTAAATTGCTATAATTTTTAATTTTATTAAATTATTACATTAGTTTTGCTGATATATAATTAATATATAATATATTTTTGAGTTAATTGAATTTTATTAAGTAAAAATTCATTTTCCTGCTTTGCGGGTTTTACTATTTACGTATATTAATAAACTGCAATTAAAAATGATTTAATTCATAAAATTGTAAAAAAATTTAAAAAAAATTATTTAAATAATTTAAATAATTTAAATAATTTAAATAATTTAAATAATTTAAATAATTTATATTTATACATGTTATATAAAATTTAAATATTTAAAAAAACTAATAAGCCGAAAAATATATCAATTAAAGTGCATTTCCACAATCCACATTCATTGTGCAATTTTATAAACTGTAAAACTTCTGCATAACATTTTATTTGTTATTCGAAAGAGAAGGAACGCATATAAATCATACAGTTACTATACTAAACAATTGGTGAGAAGAGCATTGTGGATTGTATTGCATACAAGTCTGCTAATACAATCCACACAAACTGATTTATATACACGACTTCTCAGTGTTTCAGTTTTATTACGTTTACAGCGTTTGAACAATACGGTCGCGATCTGTAGTGTACGGAAAAATTTTCAGCGAAAATTGAAAATTGTGTGTGAATATTTAAAAATAAATAGTTAAAACATAAATAAATTTGATTTTATTTAACAATAATTATTGTTTTTATATTCCAAAATAAAATTAAAATTTTGTGATTTTATTATATATAGCAATTTGCCGCTAATAAAACTTGCAGCTGACAAACTCTTTTTTCGGTATGTTCAGTGTATAAAACTGCTAGAAACGTACAGAAAATAACAAAATTCATACAATTAAAGTTTGTTTCTATAACATTCGAACATTAAAAGTAATATTTGGAGTATAAATATACAAGTTTAATTTGTTTATTAATAAATAAAAATTAATATTAAAATTTTCATTTATATATTTTTCGAATGTGAGAATGCAAGTTAAACAGCAATTTTTTTTTTTATTTTCTCATACATGCTTCTGCTGCATGGTATGTACATATGTATGTACATATTCTTGCGCATATGTGCCAGTGAGACAAAAAAGTGACCATACAATTTGTGAAATTTGTTCAAAGGCATAAAGCCAAAAACATATGGAAAATAATAGCTCTACCGCTGATTTCTGTTTTTGTTAGTTTTATTTAAAAAAAAATTATTTTTCAAATATTGAGTAAAAAATTAATTAAATATTATGAATGCAAATTAAAAGTTGCTATAAAAACGTAAAAATAACGCAAGTAACCAACTTTTATAAAAACACGTGTTTTTTTTTCTATTAAATTTATAAATATATTGTTCTTTTTTTCTACAATATACATATATGTGTATATTTAAATTATTTTTGTGAATACATAATATAAAATTTAATACATCAAATAAAGTATATTTAAATATTTCGCGGGGATATATTTAATTGTTTAAAATAAAACACAATGTCTATTCCTGTAACCATAAAAACCGAGGAAGTCATATTGTGTACCGTTGACTATAACAGCGCCGAAGAATTGGATGATGAATTGCAGTAAGTTTACATTTTTTTATGTTATTTTTATTATTTGTATTTGTTGATTGAAAATTAATTAAATGTGTTCTTAAATTAAGAAAATATTTCACACAATTTTATGTTTTAAAACAACTAAAACTGCATATTATTGATTTTTGTTTGTTTGTTTCGGTATTGTATTTTTGAACATACTCTTCGTTTGCTGCTGCTGCAGCCTGGCGGTAAACCATCTGTGTGTTCTGCATTGCTACAGAACACACAAATTTCTTGTCTATTCTCGCACTGCTTGTACGCAAAAGAGTAAATTAAAAAGAGTATGGAGTTGAAGACAAAACTCAAGAATGTGGAAAATATTTTACTGTCTTTCTTTGTTATGCAGATTTTACGTTGATTGTGCACAAAACAAATTGTACACAAAAACAAGGTACAGAAAGGTGTGTTGTGTGTCGCTCATATTTCCATGCGGTTGCTGCTTATACCTGTTCTGCTTGCGCGTTTCCTTTATCAATTCGTTTCATATGTTTTTGGTGTTTCTGTTTCTGTATTCGAATGAGTATTCCATTCCAACGAGCACTGGAAGAAAGTGACGCCACTTTTTCTCATGTTTTGCTTTTGGTACATACAATAATGTTCTTTTTTGTCATTGGTCTTCTTGTCAGTTGCTTTTTTTTTTATGTTTTGTGCTCCCATAAATGGTGATGTGGGATGCGAGCAACAATGAAAACACATGATAGACTGTCATTATTTTTAATGTTACTTTATTTTATTTTATATTGCATTTTTCACTCCTTTATAAAAATGAAAAATTTTTTAATTTGTGCAATGGAGTTTTAAAACTTCTTAAATGAAATATAGTGAAGTAGGAAATATTTAATTGATTTTATTTTATATTTTTTTTATTGAAAAATTAAGTTCCACTAATGCATTTAAAATTATTTTTCTTATACAATTATATATTCTTATAATATCTAATATTCCAAATATTTATATAAAAATAAAATAGCAATAATGTCAATTTCTTGTGATCTACTTTTTACACTCCTATTTACACTATTTTACATTTCTATTTATTTTAACCCTTGTAGTGTTTATTTTGTGATCATATGGTTATGCCTTAACAGCTGTCTATTACAGTGCAATGAAAAGGGTTATCAATACTCTTTACTTTTGAAAATTATTTATTATGTTTTCCTTCTTAATAATTAACAAGGAAAGAATAATAAAACATTGGTCTGACCGATTCTGTTTCTTTGTCATAAAAGTTTACTCACTTACTTAGTTGGCCATTTATAAAAGTTTAGCATAAGTAATTAATAATTTAAGCATTAATTTTAAAATATAATATACAGTGAAAGCTCTTTATTCGGACAATTAAGGTTTACCAACTTATCTATGTTTGAATGATAATTATTTTTAATATATAAAAACAATAGGACTATATTGTGTACTTTTTTTTTTTAATTATAATCCTGTTATAACAGGACTTTGCGGATTGCAATTTCATATTGATCATCTTTATACAGAATCTAGAATGCTTATCTTAAAAGTATCCAACTGTTGTTCATGAAATATCCGCTTACGTGATGCAACCTAAAGATATCATGTGTAGTAGAGTGCTCCCTCCAAAATGCATTCACCGACTCCTTTATTTATATCATGAATATAGCAACATATATTGATATAACTCTTAATAAATCTCCGTCTAATATCTCCCAGAAAGATCGATGTCTTCCTGCAACATAATCTGTCCTAGCTCTATTAAGATTAAAAGTATATATAGTAACTTGTATGACGCATAAATGCACTAACTTAAAAACTTAAATCCAATCGACCGCCACAATTTAGTGGTCAGATTCTTTACCTTGATTCTGATTGAATCAATAGCAACATATATTGATATAACTCTTAATAAATCTCCGTCTAATATCTCCCAGAAAGATCGATGTCTTCCTGCAACATAATCTGTCCTAGCTCTATTAAGATTAAGAGTATATATAGTAACTTGTATGACGCATAAATGCACTAACTTAAAAACTTAAATCCAATCGACCGCCACAATTTAGTGGTCAGATTCTTTACCTTGATTCTGATTGAATCAATTTAAATTCCATTAATCTCAAATTAATTCGTACTCCTAAATAAAATGGTATGCATCCATTTAAGAAGTTTTAAAATTTATCAATGAAAATTTCATTTTATATTTAATTCATGTTCAACTATTAGTAGATCGTGCAATTCTAAGATATTTTCTGGAGTTGTCTAAATTACATCTTTGGGTAAATATATGAATCTATAAGAACAACGATCTCTCTCTTCTTTCTTGATCGAAACCTTACTTGTAATACAAAACGTATTTAGCTAAGTAAACTGTTGTGGTAGTGCGCAGAAATCGGGACGTAGATTCGGCCGTTCTTAAAAGCAGCTAAATTAGACGTAATATTTTGTTATATATCAATTTTATGCTATAGCATTTTGTTTTTTTTTATGAAAGTTGTGATATGCATTCATCTAGTTGGTTTGTATAAACTAAGAAGTACTTAACTCGTTAGAATTTTTGTATGTTTTATATATACTCTCGAAACAGAGTTTCATTACTCTCCAGAAGAAATAGGTTTTTAAAGAAGTATTATTTTGGCAATTTCTCAGACTGTTGATCGGTAAAAGATCTATTTAACTTTAAATTTTCAGAAAAAAAAAACTGCTGATCTGCCACTGCAACCAACCAATCAACGAGTGTTTCAATTTGATAGAGTAATAACTTTACTCGTTAGAGTTTCTTATATATAAAATAAACAACTTGTTACTTACTAACTGAAAGTATCTCATCCTTATAGACAATCTAGCTTTTCTCGTGAATGCTTTTAATATTTCTATCAATTATCACTTCTTATCACATCAGTTTCATACTAGTTAGACTTGAATTAAACTCCTCGCTCGTTACTTTTGATGACTAATTTAATACTAGTTGAATTTATATGCTTCTGGTAACTAACTTGCATAAAATTATATTTAAAGAAGAATTTATATTCAGTTATTTGGTTACAACGTTTCATTATATAAAATATATAACAAGGCAAGATACATTCAATGAAATGTATGAATGTATCTCTGTATATGTATCAATGAATGTATCTTGCCTTTTTATATATTTTATATAATAAAACGTTGTAACAAATAACAAATAACTGAATACAAATTCTTTTTAAATATAATTTTGTGCAAATTTAATTATTTCATCAGTGCAATATCTACAATAATTGTAATTTTTTTAATAAATTATTAACATTACTTACTGCTTTTGTTGTTTAAGCAAAAGTCAGAATCTTTATCGTCTGTTTTTGTTATTATTTTAATGTACTTATATATATCTCCTTCTCCTCTTACTATTCTAAGATTTAGTAACTATAAAGAGAAAAGAAATTGTAATTTTAGCAAAAATAAATACTGATTTTCTACATTTTTTTAATACATTTGTTTTTTAATTTCTGTTTTTTTACACTATTTCATAATATTTTCATCTTATGTTTTATTTTTTTAATTACCTTTAAAAATATTAAAGTGCACTCAAAATGTCATTAACATTTTTGTGACATCTACTACACATAAAACGCAAAAACAACCACAACAACTACATTAGTAACAGCACAGGCAACAGCAGCAAACAAAACAATACTAACAACAACATCAGCTGCTTTCAATTCGTCATTGAAAACAGCTGGTGTACCGGTAAAAATTTGTTATTTCTTTAGCATATTTATGTTTTGTTTTTGTTGCTTCTATTGTCCGTCGCGTCACTAGTAGCGGCGAGCTAAGCATACCAGCCAGCAGCATGCTTTGTTGTTTTGTACAATAATTACTGCTCTTATGCTTTTCCGTGGTTCGAAGTTAATATGTAACAAGCAAACGTATATTTCTATCATTTTAAATATGTTTTATATATTTGCAGAATTCAAAAAAAAACCAAGCTTGATTTTTATTGCTTTTCTTTTTCCCCTGAATTGATTAAATTATATTGAACTTTTCATACTTATAAGCTTATTGACGACAAGAAACACTATTACTGCAGCAACACACACGCAGACACATATACAACTACAAAAGTAAATAAGCACTTACACGACGAGTATGTGAAAGCTACGTCAGTCAAAAAGCAACCAGCTATATCAAAAGGAAAAAAAACAACTAACAAAACGAAAGAAAAAACAACTATTAATAAAAGCAAAAGCAAAAAATAATGTCGTCGTAGAATTGTCTATTTTCAATATTACGTATATAAAATATATAAATACATTGATTAACTGTAAAATGTTAAATTTCACAAAAATGCTATTAATTATTTTTAGTTAATTGTACTTATAGTGGAATGAGCTGTACGAATACATATACAATTATTATATATATAATTTAGGTAATGCTGTTTAGGATCTTGTATAGGAGACATAACAATGGATCTCGAATTATTTTCTTGGAGTCGTCAACAAATGAACTACCCCTTGTATGCAAATAAACATGTAGAACCTATATATAAACCTATAAATCTATTTTCAACCATTCACCGAGAAGTGCTTTTTTGAGTACAACACTCCAGTATTATTTAGTGCTGATCTTGATATTGTCAAATACCGATACTCATATCAAAAAGTATCGGTTTTGTACGGGTTTGCATTTTAATATCCTGGAGAGACGAGGCTACTTTGCGGTCGAAGTTAAGTGAACTATAAAGAATCTTGTTGATACCATTACGCACCAAGATCCACAAGAGCAACCATTTGTTATTATCACCACCTTAACCAACACAATTTTTAAATGACCATTTTTGTCAGGGTGATTTGATTATTTTTTTGTTTATAGATATCGTCGGATCGACGATATCTGGCAATTGGTAGCGTTAGCGCAACAGTTCCTTAACTCTGTAGGGTGTTTTTTTTATTTCTGTGAATGTTTCTGTGATGTTTGTTTTCGATAGTAAAGCTCAATTATTGTTTCTCTTTTACTACGACGTGGATTTCGTGCATGATTTGCATAAGGAATTATTTGAAAATAATTTCTGTTGTACGAATACGAGTACGCGTAATTTTACCGTACATTGTCTATAAAGTTTTGTTGTAACATTGAAAAAATATTGTAAATTTTTTGCATTGCTATTTACTGTTATTCACGATTTAAAAAATTTTTGTTGCATTTATCATATTGAGTGGTGCTCGTGTCGGTTATCTTCATTTCTTGAACTTCGAATTTATTACTACAATTTAACATGAATCGGACTAGAAGAAAAATTGAACGCCCAAAGAATCCCTACTCAACCGCTAATATATTTTCGAGATGGAGTTTCTGGTGGATGAAAAAAATATTTCATAAGGGTTTGCAAGGACCACTTGAAGAGGAAGACTTATATCAGCACCGTAAAGACTTAGATAGTGAACGAGTAACTACAAAGTTTTCGTAAAAACAAGACTGTGCAATAATCCGTTCGCGTAGTTTAACTGCTGTGTATTTTATTTTAGAAGATTTAGTGTTTCCAGCAGAGATCGTAGGCAAACGTATTCGTGCCAAATTGGATGGCACCCAAATTATATATAAAGGTGCATTTGGATAAGAATCTACAAACGACCATTGAGCACAAAGTAAGTGTTAAATAACACTTATTTCATTAAATCTTTTTTTGCGCTTGTGTTTTTTGCTGTTTAAAATTAGTGGTCCAATGTTTCGTTTACGCTTCATTGCTCAAACTGAATTGTAGCTTATTCATATATTGGTAACATTCATCAAATTTAATGAGTGTAGCAATTAACTTGCAGCAATTAATTCAATATGTCTTAATAATAATAATTCATTAAACAGAATAATATAACAATTTTGCATGATTTGCATAAGGATAAGGAATTATTTGAAAATAATTTCTGTTGTACGAATACGAGAACGAGTACGCATAATTACCGTACATTGTCTATAAAGTTTTGTTGTAACATTGAAAAAATATTGTAAATTTTTTGCATTGTTATTTACTGTTATTCACGATTTAAGAAATTTTTGTTGCATTTACCATATTTGAGTGGTGCTCGTGTCGGTTATCTTCATTTCTTGAACTTCGAATTTATTACTACATTTTTGGTTTATCATAATCAAACGTAACTGTAAATAAAGAAATTTAACATCAATCGGACTAGAAGAAAAATTGAACGCCCAAAGAATCCCTACTCAACCGCTAATATATTTTCGAGATGGAGTTTCTGGTGGATGAGAAATATATTTCATAAGGGTTTGCAAGGACCACTTGAAGAGGAAGAGTTATATCAGCACCGTAAAGACTTAGATAGTGAACGAGTAACTACAAAGTTTTCGTAAAAACAAGACGGTGCAATAATCCGTTCGCGTAGTTTAACTGCTGTGTATTTTATTTTAGAAGATTATTTAGTGTTTCCAGCAGATATCGTAGGCAAACGTATTCGTGCCAAATTGGATGGCACCCAAATTATAAAGTTGCATTTGGATAAGAATCTACAAACGACCATTGAGCACAAAGTAAGTGTTAAATAACACTTATTTCATTAAATCTTTTTTTGCACTTGTGTTTTTTGCTGTTTAAAATTAGTGTTCCAATGTTTCGTTTTACGCTTCATTGCTCAAACTGAATTGTAGCTCATTCATATATTGGTAACATTCATCAA
>NW_024032838.1:0-9162 GCF_002237135.1 Teleopsis dalmanni
GAAAAGCTAACGTCGAATTTTTATTAAACTTGCTGCATCAAAGATATTATCAAAATAAGAAACTAGAATTTTTTCTAAAACGATTGATATACAATATTATATATCTTATTCGATTAACAAATTATATATAATTAAATTAAATGTGAACTAACTTGGGCATGCACAACAGTTGAAATTGCGTTGATGATATATGTGGGATATTAAATATCAAAATATAGTTAGCGTCGAATTTTTATTAAGATTATTGCATCTAAAGCATGATATAGACGATGAAATTTGTTTGCAAACCAAATTTGCAAACCGAGTATGCGCTTTGCTATACACTTTGAAACAAAGTTGGCAAACTTCATTTTGATTTATTTTCTACAGCGTACAGAACAACTGCGGAGCAAGTACAGATTGCAAAATAGTAATCGAAACTTAAGGAATTGAGATGATGATAATAGCAGTATATTATTAAGATTATTATATAAATATTTCATATTTCTCGGAATTAAACTGGATTTATTAAAGATTGTTTTTGTTAATTCAGTTTACTATACTACAGTGTAATTTATTTTTAGCGAGCAATAATGGAAAGTGAAGCAATTGCGCTTATGGTAATAGCAACATGTCTTGAAGAGCGAAAAAACAAAAGAAAAAGAAGAATTTGGGCAAAGACATGGCTTCAAAAGCGAGAAAAATTTTCTCATGTAAAGCTTCTGAAGGAATTAGAAACTTCTTGTATTGGAGATTTAAAAAATTTTTTAAGAATGGATAATAACAATTACACTGAACTACTTTCTATGGTGCAACCTTTAATAATAAAACAAGACACATTCATGAGAGATGCTATTTCTCCCCATGAGAGACTATCCGCAACCTTGAGATTTTTGGCTTCGGGGGGAACTTTTCAGGACTTGAAGTTCTTGACTGCCATATCTCCACATAGTTTAAGTAATATAGTTATTGAAACCTGCAACGCCATAAGAACAACATTGAAAGAATACATTCAGGTAAATTAATTATAAACAGGAATATTTATTGTCTTATTTATCAAATTTTAATGAAATATAAAAGTAAACATATTCGAAAATATATATAAAAATAAAAAATATATAATAATATAAAATATAAATATAATATAAAATAATATAAAAGATATGTAATATAAAAACTATATAAAAATATTTGTTGCCTTAAGCAAAATCATTGCTAGAAAACAGTTCATCAAAGGAGTTGTAATCATTTTCCACCGAATTCTGGCGTATATGAATCGGCTGCAACGTGCTCACAGTTTCTTGGTATACATTTTGTTGCTGTTGACCGCTCGGTGTTGAGGGACTCATTGATGGACTACTTGAATTAATATAGACCCCTATTGGACTCATTGCCGGGCTCGAAGTGTTGCTTGAGTATGGCGAACGCAAAATTTGAACTTGTCTCTCCACACGCGGAACTCTATATGGTGTTGCAGAGTAGCTATATTGTAATGGTGCTGTTGTTATCTGTGCAGGAATTCCAATATGTGTGGAGTTGTAACCATTTCCTACCGAATTCTGGCGTATATGAATCGGCTGCAACGTGCTCACAGTTTCTTGGTATACATTTTGTTGCTGTTGACCGCTCGGTGCTGAGGGACTCATTGATGGACTACTTGAATTAATATTGACCCCTATTGGACTCATTGCCGGGCTCGAAGTGTTGCTTGAGTATGGCGAACGCAAAATTTGAACTTGTCTCTCCACACGCGGAACTCTATATGGTGTTGCAGAGTAGCTATATTGTAATGGTGCTGTCGTTGTCTGTGGAGGAATTCCAATATGTGTTACAGACTCGTAAGTCAATTTGTTCATTTGTCCTTCCGCAAGCAGCCTCTCTATTCCCAGCTTGGCAAGTACTTGTTGTTCAGATGATAATTTGCGGTATGTTGCTGCCCAAGATTGTCCATGTATGTCAGCATCGTCTTTTATAGTATTTTGACGTTGTACTTCGAGATGCTCTACAGCTTTTGCTAAAAAATCTGTGTGATTTATTTTCCTTTTACGGGGCGGTTCATAAATAGTCTGAAATGTACATAACAGTTTAATATAAAAATAAAGAAAACCATTAATATGTTTATATACTGCATTAAAAGATATTTATCTATTTATATACATATTTTATTATTATTAAATTTCAGATTCCTAAAAATGAGCAGCAGTGGAAATCTATTGCCAAAGGGTTTGAAACACAGTGGAACTTCCCGAATTGCATAGGTGCTATTGACGGAAAACACGTAGCAATAAAAAAACCACCAGGAACAGGATCTTATTACTATAATTATAAGAAGTCTTTTAGCATCGTTTTAATGGCTGTTGTAAACTCAAATTATGAATTTATTGCTGTCGATGTGGGGGCAAATGGAAGGGCTTCGGATGCTGGAATATTCTCAAAAACGAAATTTAAACAAAAACTCGATGAAGACGAATTAGCCATTCCCAATCCAGACGCTATTCCGTTTAACGAAAATATGTTTCCTTTCGTTTTTATTGGAGATGATGCATTCCCCTTATTGCAGAATTTAATGAAACCTTACAGCCACACAAATATAAGCGATGAAGAGCATGTATTTAATTACAGATTGTCCAGAGCAAGACGAGTAGTGGAGAACGCCTTTGGGATCTTAGCAAGTCGGTTTCGCGTACTCGCTAACAAAACTAATTTAGACCCACATAAAACTGCAGTCATTGCTATGACCTGCTGCTACCTGCACAACTTTTTAATGAGCAAAAATCGAAGACATTACCTTAGGGACAGTGTTGATATAGAAAATACTCAAACAGCAGAATTGCAACCAGCACATTGGCGAAGCTGTTCTCAATTACCAAAGTTACAAGCATTAAGAGGAGGAAACTCATCAAACACGGCAAAAGATGTTCGTAGTATGTATAAAAACTATTTCAATGGAGAAGGAGCAGTACCGTGGCAATACGAGCATGTTACAAGCTTGACACGTTCTATATATAAACGTGGGAATTCCGAAATTTAATATCCAACTTCAATGTATACTTAAACTTTGTTATATACATATCGTTAGTAATAAAAGTATCATACTTATAACAATAAAGTAACAAAAAATAAAAATTTATAATGAAATATCATTTTGTTATATCATTTACCTTATCTTCCAAGTCCTCCAACTCCAAAGTGCTTAGATCTGTGACTTGGCACTCATGCTCCTGTAAAAATTCAAGATCATTATAATACCATAATGATGGTACATACAAATCTTCTGCACCAGCACCAGACTTTTCACTTTTTTTTATTTTATTTAGTTCTCGCCTATAACAGATCCGCATACCATTAATTTTTTTTTTCACATGTTCTAAAGTGGCATCTGGAAAAGCTTCTTTATATTTTAGCAATAACTTATTCCAAGCCTTTGCTTTCAAATATTTATTTTTATACGCGTCACATTTAACTTCCCACAAACACCGTTCGTTTTTGTATTCTTCAATTAATTCTTTAAAAATATTATTATGTGGGAAAGCCATATCAATATTTTATAGTTGTTTATATTTTATATTTGTTTAGTTGTTTTAAGCACTTTCTTCCAATATCACTTTTTTTATTATTTAATAATTTTTTTCCGCGTTTTTTACACATCGGACACTCACCAAAATTGTCAAATAATAAATCTGTAGATATCGATATTTCACTTTTTTATTATTTAAAAATTTTTTCCCGCGCTTTTAACGTCCGACGCTCACCAAAATTCTTAAATTATGAGAAGTTTGCAAATTTCGATATACACAAGCAAACGAGTTTGCAAACTTAACAAATAATTGAAAAATTTTAATTTCACTGCAAACTAGTTTGCAAACCAAATTTTGGTTTGCAAACTTGAGTATAGACGATGCAATTTGATAGCCAGCAAACCTTGTTTGCAAACAAATTTCATCGTCTATATCATGCTTTAGATATTATTTGAACAAAAAACTAGAATTTTTCTAAGCCAATTAATGTCTAATATTATATATATTGTTCGATTAACAAATTAAATAAAATTAATTAAATTATACGCTAACTTGTGAATGCAAAACAGTTTAATTTGCATTGATGATAAATTTGGGAAATTTAATGTCAAAATATAGTTAGCGTCGATTTTTTATTACGATGTCATTTCAAATTTTAATTAATTAAAACATTATTATTTAATTAAAAACTATGAAATAAAAGACAGATAACAGTAAAAAATATGTTTGGTTTTCTAAATATACTTAGTTTTTATATAGTATAGAGCAAATTTTCTTTAAAAATGGAAAGCAAACATTTGTAAAAACGAGGTTGCATTACAAAATTAATTATATCTTTAAAAGCAGAGATACCATTTTTCTGCAAATTAGCTTAATCGAAAGAGGACACTTCTAGCTTTCATTTGATGTATTCATATTCATAGATTGGTTGATTAACTTAAAAGTTATTGAGTGCCAAAGTTCAAAAACTAATTTTCTTTGATACAAAATTAATTATATCTTTAAAAGCAGAGGTACCATTTTTCTGCAAATTAGCTTAATCGAAAGAGGACACTTCAAACTTTCATTTAATGTCTTCATATTTATAGATTGGTCGATTAACTTAAAAGTTATTGAGTGTCAAAGTTCAGAAATCAATTTTCCTTTAAAAACGACATTTTTCTTATAAAAAGCATATCCCAGAAGTCAGAAAACAGTTTATATATAAATAACTTTCAATACAATACTCTAATAAGCACAATTATTTGAAAAAAAACGAAATTAATTTAATTTTATTAATTATTCAAAAAATCTGTACAAAGTTGGTTAATAGATGGCATACCATCTTAAATTAAATTCGCTGAAAAATTAAAATGGCACTGAAAAACATAATGTACAGTTGCAGAATTATTGGTAAGTCCATAGTACTGCAAAAGAAAAGCTAACGTCGAATTTTTATTAAACTTGCTGCATCAAAGATATTATCAAAATAAAAAACTAGAATTTTTTCTAAAACGATTGATATACAATATTATATATCTTATTCGATTAACAAATTATATATAATTAAATTAAATGTGAACTAACTTGGGCATGCACAACAGTTGAAATTGCATTGATGATATATGTGGGATATTAAATATCAAAATATAGTTAGCGTCGAATTTTTATTAAGATTATTGCATCTAAGATATTATTTGAACAAAAAACTAGAATTTTTCTAAGCCAATTAATGTCTAATATTATATATATTGTTCGATTAACAAATTAAATAAAATTAATTAAATTATGCGCTAACTTGTGAATGCAAAACAGTTTAATTTGCATTGATGATAAATTTGGGAAATTTAATGTCAAAATATAGTTAGCGTCGATTTTTTATTACGATGTCATTTCAAATTTTAATTAATTAAAACATTATTATTTAATTAAAAACTATGAAATAAAAGACGGATAACAGTAAAAAATATGTTTGGTTTTCTAAATATACTTAGTTTTTATATAGTATAGAGCACATTTTCTTTAAAAATGGAAAGCAAATATTTGTAAAAACGAGGTTGCATTACAAAATTAATTATATCTTTAAAAGCAGAGATACCATTTTTCTGCAAATTAACTTAATCGAAAGAGGACACTTCTAGCTTTCATTTGATGTAATAATATTAATAGATTGGTCGATTAACTTAAAAGTTATTGAGTGCCAAAGTTCAAAAACTAATTTTCTTTGGTACAAAATAATTTATATCTTTAAAAGCAGAGATACCATTTTTCTGCAAATTAGCTTAATCGAAAGAGGACACTTCTAGCTTTCATTTGATGTATTCATATTAATAGATTGGTCGATTAACTTAAAAGTTATTGAGTGCCAAAGTTCAAAAACTAATTTTCTTTGTTACAAAATAATTTATATCTTTAAAAGCAGAGATACCATTTTTCTGCAAATTAGCTTAATCGAAAGAGGACACATCAAGCTTTCATTTGATGTATTCATATTCATAGATTGGTCGATTAACTCAAAAGTTATTGAGTGCCAAAGTTCAGAAACTAATTTTCTTTGAAAAGAAAAACATTTTATCTTAAAAAATCATATACCAGAAGTCAGAAAAATTTTAGTACAGAATAAACTTTGAATATAAAACACTAATTATTACAATAATTTAAAAAAAAATAGAATATTCACATATTAATTATAATTAATTCAAATGTGCGCTTACTTATTTATGCACAACAGTTGAAATTGCATTGATAAGTGTGGGATATTAAATGTCAAAATAGTTATCGTCGAACAGTTGAAATTGCACTGATGAAAAAGGGAAATGTAATGTCAAAATATAGTTAGCGTCGATTTCTTATTACGATGTTATTTCAAGTTTTAATTAATTAAAACATTATTATTTAATTAAAAACTATGAAATAAAAGACATATAACAGTAAAAAATATGTTTAGTTTTCTAAATAAACTTAGTTTTTATATAGTATAGAGCAAATTTTCTTTAAAAATGGAAAGCAAAAATTTGTAAAAACGAGGTTGCATTACAAAATTAATTATATCTTTAAAAGCAGAGGTACCATTTTTCTGCAAATTAGCTTAATCGAAAGAGGACACTTCTAGCTTTCATTTGATGTATTCATATTCATAGATTGGTCGATTAACTTAAAAGTTATTGAGTGCCAAAGTTCAAAAACTAATTTTCTTTGATACAAAATTAATTATATCTTTAAAAGCAGAGATACCATTTTTCTGCAAATTAGCTTAATCGAAAGAGGACACTTCAAGCTTTCATTAAATGTATTCATATTTATAGATTGGTCGATTAACTTAAAAGTAATGGAGTTCTAAAGTTCAGAAACTAATTTTTTTTGAAAAGGAAAACCTTTTATCTTAAAAAATCATATACCAGAAGTCAGAAAAATTTTAGTACAGAATAAACTTTGAATATAATACACTAATTATTACAATAATTAAAAAAAAAATAGAATATTCACATATTAATTATAATTAATTTAAATGTGCGCTTACTTATTTATGCACAACAGTTGAAATTGCATTGATAAGTGTGGGATATTAAATGTCAAAATAGTTAGCGTCGAATTTTTATTAAACTTGCTACTTCTAAGATATTATGTAAATAAAAAGCTAGAATTTTTTTAAGACGATTGATATATAATATTATATATCTTACTCGATCAACAAATTAGGTATAATTAACTTAAAAATGTACTCATTTTAGCCTGCACTATCGATACGTTTGTAAAAAATATTGCAATCAGCTGATTGCATTCTTGCGTAGAAACTGTAAACAAAGTAAATCAAAGTAGAAAAATTGTAAATATATCTTGGAATTAATAAAAAAGCTATATATAAAACTCTTCAGAAAAATGATATAATCTTATTCAATATTATTGACAAAATTAATTGAAAAAACAATCATTATAAAACATTGTTTGGATTAATCGCCTTTAAAATATTAATTGTTCATTGATATGTTTTTCTCTGACAAAGTGCTCTTATTTGTAAGAAACCCAAAATGCAAATAATTTTCCATAGTGATGACGAACAAAAGAAAATTCTTATCAGAAAAGCAGAAAAATTTGTTTTAATAATTTAATAATATGAATTTTTAAGAATGTATAATTATATTATAGGATATATTAATGTACCATAAGTATAATGAAATAAGTCTACCTTATGGTAACTTACGCTGTAGAAGCGTATATTAGAGAAAACGTAATTATTTTTTATTTTATTTATTTATTTTATAACAGTAGCGGACTTTTAGTTTCATGTTGCTGGAAAAAAGATGCAGTAGTTGATTTAATGATAAAGCGTGAAAGATTGTTTTTTTATTGTTTAAAATTTTTATTATATAAATGCAATTGTTTTCATATATAAACGGAAGTATGTTTATTAAAAAATGCATATATATTGCATTTTATTTAACTGTTACATGCAATTAAAATTCCTTTGAAATTTTTAGTAACATTATATTTCGCTCTCTATTAAATTTAGCATACTGAACATGAGCATCAATAATTGTATGTGTTTTAACTCTTATGATTTAAATTAACCAATAGATAATCAAATCGCTTTTACAGTTTATGTCGCTATTGCAACGCGTCGCAATTTAAGTTCATGGTACAGTGCTGGCACACTGACGCAAACTAAAGCGCATGAAATGCAGATTACATTTGAAGTTTATGTAATATATTATGCATTAAAGTAAAATAAGTGAATATGATTAGAATAATGTAATAGATCTAATATATTTTATAATGTAACATATTTTATTGTTATAAAAGAGGATGTAAATTTTAATAGAATTTTAATATAATCAAATAATTCATGAGTATTATTGAAAGAGTAGTCTCAATATGCATTTTTTAATATACATATTTTCATTTATATGTATATGAAAACAATTACATTTACAGTTTGTCAACATTGTGTTTGCAATTTTGCAATTTCTTATTTTTAACGGGACAGAATACCGTTAGATGAGTCTGAGTTTTTCTGTTTGTTATAATATTCTGCAAAAACTGTTCAGTTTCTTTGTTATTTAATAAGTAGAGTGTTTTAAGTGAAGGAATAACTAGAACGCACGTGATTAAATATATCCCACACTTATCAATGCAATTTCAACTGTTGTGCATAAATAAGTAAGCGCACATTTAAATTAATTATAATTAGCATGTGAATATTCTATTTTTTTTTAAATAATTGTAATAATTAGTGTATTATATTTAAAGTTTATTCTGTACTAAAATTTTTCTGACTTCTGGTATATGATTTTTTAAGATAAAAGGTTTTTCTTTTCAAAGAAAATTAGTTTCTGAACTTTGGCACTCAATAACTTTTGAGTTAATCGACCAATCTATAAATATTATTATATCAAATGAAAGCTTGATGTGTCCTCTTTCGATTAAGCTAATTTGCAGAAAAATGGTATCTCTGCTTTTAAAGATATAAATTATTTTGTATCAAAGAAAATTAGTTTTTGAACTTTGGCACTCAATAACTTTTAAGTTAATCGACCAATCTATTAATATTATTACATCAAATGAAAGCTAGAAGTGTCCTCTTTCGAGTAAGCTAATTTGCAGAAAAATGGTACCTCTGCTTTTAAAGATATAATTAATTTTGTAATGCAACCTCGTTTTTACAAATTTTTGCTTTCCATTTTTAAAG
>NW_024032839.1:0-9157 GCF_002237135.1 Teleopsis dalmanni
ATAATTAAATAAAATATATTAGTTAATTCTTAATTAATTGCTTTTATTTGTTTTTGAAATTTGTAACGAAATGTATGGGTCGTATGAATTATATATCCTCATTGCGAACTCAGACTGATAACACCGTGAAATAGGTACAATAGGTACCTGGAACATGGCTGTAAGACTTGACACGAAATATAGTTATATCTGTATGGATCTTAAAATTTTATTGAAATGCACAATTATTATTGTAGTGTTATTGGATTACTTCTGGTAGATCCAATGGTAAAAATTTATTCAAACCAAACATAAAAATACTCTAGATATGAAAAAACAATACTGTAAAGCAATAAAAATAATTTAGAATGTATTTCATATACGTAATATTATACGCAACAGAAGTTTAGAAACAAACCAGGTAGAAATTTTGTTGAGCATTTAATAGTGCACATTGAAGAAGCAAGGGTTCTGAAACAAGTCATATGGGTTTCTTATAATTATAGATGTTATGAATATCTCTTCAACTATAAATACCTGTGAATAGGTAGTTTATTTTATAATTTTAAACAAAACAAATAAATAACAAATAATAAAAAATAAAGTCACTTGATCGCAAGTTATCCCTAAATTATGTATAAAAGTAGAAAAGTGAAATTGCTCACAGCATTCGTTATCTGGCTTTCGTTAAGTGCACATATATTGTAGACTAAGAGTAATAGAACTTATAACAATTTTCGCAATGGAATACGACAATAATCATCATTTCGATCAAGAATTCGATTTGTTATTTGAAGTAGCTGGTGGTAAAAGACACATCGTGGAATTAACATCACAAAGTGAAATCAAGCATGACGAACCACTAACCTACAGACCAGTAAAATCTGCAAGAAGAAGAATAGCACACGTACCGAAATATATGAATGATGTGGATGTTATTGCAATCGATTATAATCAAAAAGATACATCTAGAAAAATCACGGAACAACATGGAACCATAAAACCTATTGATTTGAAGAAGAAAAATAAACTTAAAGTGACATCTGAAACAGTACAAAATGCTTTAGTGAACGCAAGAGAGAAAAAAGCGTCAAATTCAGAAAATAATATGAAGAGGAAGAGGGATGATCGAACTATATGTGCTGCTCAACAGAAAAAGCAAAAACTGTCTCAAAATATTCTAGACAATTTTATTAACTCAAGAAAGGCTCAAAAGAAATCTGTTAAAGAAAAAATATCGTCAGATCTTCATAATATTGTAAGTGTTACTGAATTTGTAAAACCGCAAGAAGCCCGACCATTAAAAGTAGATCAAAGATTGGAAATTTTGAAGAAATGCAAGCAGCTAAAAACTCAATCAAAAGTGAAAATACGTCCGTATTTGTACACAAAATACTGTTAGGCAAAATATAAAATTTTATACGAGTATAAAGACGGATATTTTTGTTAATTATATTTAATATGAAATATGAAATGTGAAATGACAAAGTATTTCTTACTGATACTCTTAATACTACATACATACTCTTGTAAATAGACATACATATCTTGTAAATACATATATATATATAAATTTATTTAAAATATAATTAATGTGATGATAAATAATAATTAAATAAAATATATTAGTTAATTCTTAATTAATTGCTTTTATTTGTTTTTGAAATTTGTAACAAAATGTATGGGTCGTATGAATTATATATCCTCATTGCGAACTCAGACTGATAACACCGTGAAATAGGTACAATAGGTACCTGGAACATGGCTGTAAGACTTGACACGAAATATAGTTATATCTGTATGGATCCTAAAATTTTATTGAAATGCACAATTATTATTGTAGTGTTATTGGATTACTTCTGGTAGATCCAATGGTAAAAATTTATTCAAACCAAACATAAAAATACTCTAGATATGAAAAACAATACTGTAAAGCAATAAAAATAATTTAGAATGTATTTCATATACATAATATTATACGCAACAGAAGTTTAGAAACAAACCAGGTAGAAATTTTGTTGAGCATTTAATAGTGCACATTGAAGAAGCAAGGGTTCTGAAACAAGTCATATGGGTTTCTTATAATTATAGATGTTATGAATATCTCTTCAACTATAAATACCTGTGAATAGGTAGTTTATTTTATAATTTTAAACAAAACAAATAAATAACAAATAATAAAAAATAAAGTCACTTGATCGCAAGTTATCCCTAAATTATGTATAAAAGTAGAAAAGTGAAATTGCTCACAGCATTCGTTATCTGGCTTTCGTTAAGTGCACATATATTGTAGACTAAGAGTAATAGAACTTATAACAATTTTCGCAATGGAATACGACAGTAATCATCATTTCGATCAAGAATTCGATTTGTTATTTGAAGTAGCTGGTGGTAAAAGACACATCGTGGAATTAACATCACAAAGTGAAATCAAGCATGACGAACCACTAACCTACAGACCAGTAAAATCTGCAAGAAGAAGAATAGCACACGTACCGAAATATATGAATGATGTGGATGTTATTGCAATCGATTATAATCAAAAAGATACATCTAGAAAAATCACAGAACAACATGGAACCATACAACCTATTGATTTGAAGAAGAAAAATAAACTTAAAGTGACATCTCAAACAGTACAAAATGCTTTAGTGAACGCAAGAGAGAAAAAAGCGTCAAATTCAGAAAATAATATGAAGAGGAAGAGGGATGATCGAACTATATGTGCTGCTCAACAGAAAAAGCATAAAATGTCTCAAAATATTCTGGACAATTTTATTAACTCAAGAAAGTCTCAAAAGAAATCCGTTAAAGAAAAACTATCGTCAGATCTTAATAATATTGTAAGTGTTACTGAATTTGTAAAACCGCAAGAAGCCCGACCATTAAAAGTAGATCAAAGATTGGAAATTTTGAAGAAATGCAAGCAGCTAAAAATTCAATCAAAAGTGAAAATACGTCCGTATTTGTACACAAAATACTGTTAGGCAAAATATAAAATTTTATACGAGTATAAAGACGGATATTTTTGTTAATAATATTTAATATGAAATGTGATATTCATTTATTTGTTTTTGAAATGTGTAACAAAATTTATGGGTCCTATGAATTATATATCCTCATTGCGAACTCAGACTGATAACACCGTGAAATGGGTACAATTATTTACCTAGAACATGGCTGTAAGACTTGACACGAAATATAGTTATATCTGTATGGATCTTAAAATTTTATTGAAATGCACAATTATTATTGTAGTGTTATTGGATTACTTCTGGTAGATTCAATGGTAAAAATTTATTCAAACCAAACATAAAAATACTCTAGATATGAAAAAACAATACTGTAAAGCAATAAAAATAATTTAGAATGTATTTCATATACGTAATATTATACGCAACAGAAGTTTAGAAACAAACCAGGTAGAAATTTTGTTGAGCATTTAATAGTGCACATTGAAGAAGCAAGGGTTCTGAAACAAGTCATATGGGTTTCTTATAATTTTAGATGTTATGAATATCTCTTCAACTATAAATACCTGTGAATAAGTAATTTATTTTATAATTTTAAACAAAACAAATAAATAACAAATAATAAAAAATAAAGTCACTTGATCGCAAGTTATCCCTAAATTATGTATAAAAGTAGAAAAGTGAAATTGCTCACAGCATTCGTTATCTGGTTTTCGTTAAGTGCACATATATTGTAGACTAAGAGTAATAGAACTTATAACAATTTTCGCAATGGAATACGACAGTAATCATCATTTCGATCAAGAATTCGATTTGTTATTTGAAGTAGCTGGTGGTAAAAGACACATCGTGGAATTAACATCACAAAGTGAAATCAAGCATGATGAACCACTAACCTACAGACCAGTAAAATCTGCAAGAAGAAGAATAGCACACGTACCGAAATATATGAATGATGTGGATGTTATTGCAATCGATTATAATCAAAAAGATACATCTAGAAAAATCACAGAACAACATGGAACCATACAACCTATTGATTTGAAGTAGAAAAATAAACTTAAAGTGACATCTCAAACAGTACAAAATGCTTTAGTGAACGCAAGAGAGAAAAAAGCGTCAAATTCAGAAAATAATATGAAGAGGAAGAGGGATGATCGAACTATATGTGCTGCTCAACAGAAAAAGCATAAAATGTCTCAAAATATTCTGGACAATTTTATTAACTCAAGAAAGTCTCAAAAGAAATCCGTTAAAGAAAAACTATCGTCAGATCTTCATAATATTGTAAGTGTTACTGAATTTGTAAAACCGCAAGAAGCCCGACCATTAAAAGTAGATCAAAGATTGGAAATTTTGAAGAAATGCAAGCAGCTAAAAACTCAATCAAAAGTGAAAATACGTCCGTATTTGTACACAAAATACTGTTAGGCAAAATATAAAATTTTATACGAGTATAAAGACGGATATTTTTGTTAATAATATTTAATATGAAATGTGAAATGACAAAGTATTTCTTACTGATACTCTTAATACTACATATTCATACTCTTGTAAATAGACATACATATCTTGTAAATACATATATATATATAAATTTATTTAAAATATAATTAATGTGATGATAAATAATAATTAAATAAAATATATTAGTTAATTTTTAATTAATTGCTTTTATTTGTTTTTAACAAAATTTATGGGTCGTATGAATTATATATCCTCATTGCGAACTCAGACTGATAACACCGTGAAATGGGTACAATTATTTACCTGGAACATGGCTGTAAAACTTGACACGAAATATAGTTATATCTGTATGGATCTTAAAATTTTATTGAAATGCACAATTATTATTGTAGTGTTATTGGATTACTTCTGGTAGATCCAATGGTAAAAATTTATTCAAACCAAACATAAAAATACTCTAGATATGAAAAACAATACTGTAAAGCAATAAAAATAATTTAGAATGTATTTCATATACGTAATATTATACGCAACAGAAGTTTAGAAACAAACCAGGTAGAAATTTTGTTGAGCATTTAATAGTGCACATTGAAGAAGCAAGGGTTCTGAAACAAGTCATATGGGTTTCTTATAATTATAGATGTTATGAATATCTCTTCAACTATAAATACCTGTGAATAGGTAGTTTATTTTATAATTTTAAACAAAACAAATAAATAACAAATAATAAAAAATAAAGTCACTTGATCGCAAGTTATCCCTAAATTATGTATAAAAGTAGAAAAGTGAAATTGCTCACAGCATTCGTTATCTGGTTTTCGTCAAGTGCACATATATTGTAGACTAAGAGTAATAGAACTTATAACAATTTTCGCAATGGAATACGACAGTAATCATCATTTCGATCAAGAATTCGATTTGTTATTTGAAGTAGCTGGTGGTAAAAGACACATCGTGGAATTAACATCACAAAGTGAAATCAAGCATGATGAACCACTAACCTACAGACCAGTAAAATCTGCAAGAAGAAGAATAGCACACGTACCGAAATATATGAATGATGTGGATGTTATTGCAATCGATTATAATCAGAAAGATACATCTAGAAAAATCACAGAACAACATGGAACCATACAACCTATTGATTTGAAGAAGAAAAATAAACTTAAAGTGACATCTCAAACAGTACAAAATGCTTTAGTGAACGCAAGAGAGAAAAAAGCGTCAAATTCAGAAAATAATATGAAGAGGAAGAGGGATGATCGAACTATATGTGCTGCTCAACAGAAAAAGCAAAAACTGTCTCAAAATATTCTGGACAATTTTATTAACTCAAGAAAGGCTCAAAAGAAATCTGTTAAAGAAAAAATATCGTCAGATCTTCATAATATTGTAAGTGTTACTGAATTTGTAAAACCGCAAGAAGCCCGACCATTAAAAGTAGATCAAAGATTGGAAATTTTGAAGAAATGCAAGCAGCTAAAAACTCAATCAAAAGTGAAAATACGTCCGTATTTGTACACAAAATACTGCTAGGCAAAATATAAAATTTTATACGAGTATAAAGACGGATATTTTTGTTAATAATATTTAATATGAAATATGAAATGTGAAATGACAAAGTATTTCTACTGATACTCTTAATACTACATACTTGTAAATAGACATCAATCTTGTAAAAATAAATATATTTAGAATATAATAATGTAATGATAAATAATAATTAAATAAAAAATATTAATAATTGTAGATGTTTGGTTTAATTATTTTTAACAAAATTGGGCAATCATGAATGGGTAGTATTCCCGCTTAATTGTTATATTTGTTGCGCAATTCTGAACAGATTTTTATCATTATTTTTTAAACAATCATTAATTTGCTGGGTTATTGATGGTCTCTATGGATGTTCTTGAAAATCATGATTTTATAGTGATTTACAGTGTTTGGTAAAAGTATTTACACAACGTAAGTTTTCATTTATAATAAAATAGTTGAAGGCAATGATAAAAAGCAAGCAATTAGCAGTTGAAATTCGAGACTGTTACCCATTTTATGAGTGCTACTACGGCGTCGGACTAAGTAAAGTTGTATAAATTTTTACAAACAGTATATAATGTAGTTAAAAGAAATATAATATGCGTAGATTTGTAAAATTTAAAGAGAACTGGGCGGAAACCTTCAGTGAATCAAAACGAATGTCAAAATTGTATCAACATCGAAGAAGTTTATTGGCAATAGAATTATTGATGCTACACTACGTTGTAGATTGAATTTATAATATCAAAACCTATGCGGTGCGCAATATAGTCGATATCTCCCCTACGATCAAAAGAGTTAAATCATTCTGTTCTTTCCTGGCCTTCATAGTTCCTCGATCCTAATGTCATTGATAATGTTTGGACCTCCATAAAACAGCAAAACGTAGTGATACCATAATTGAAAGATTCGCAACTTGATTAATCAATTCCAGCAAGGTTGCAGACAGTTATGGATGCCATAGGTGGGGTAACTACATTTTAATAATATTAATATTATATATTAATTTCGTTATGAAAATACTTTTGACTAGAACTGTATATAATTTTGTTAAATCCAAGGTAGAAACCTCACATGTTTCGCATTATAGAGTTTAACTCCTTTTCATAAATCATAGCTTACTCTTACATATATTATATCTTAAAAATTAAATTAACAAAAACAAAAATGAAATATGTTATATATATATTTGTTAAGTTTTTAACAGTAATAAAAATTATTTTTCTACATACATTATTAACCTTATCAAAATGTGTCGTATATTTTTTGACACATGTTTTGTGATAATTTTATATTGAGGAATATGGTTTGTGAACAAAATACAATTTCCGCATCAATTTATATATATATATATACAATTAAAATAAATGTATCATGATATGATGTACCTCACTTAAATATGTTTATAAAATAAATACAATGTATGTATATGCGCTACAGTAATTGTGCATATGTATGTATATATCATGTATTATATCTGAAAATTTCTTTTAAAGAATATGACTGCTTCATCATCAGACAAAAATTTCTTTAAACAAATGTATTTTAATTCTTCTAAAAGTCTTTAAAAATTCGAATCCTGTTTGGGACTATAAGAGCGAAAACCGTAATGATAAATTTTAGAAAACAACAAAACAGGATATTAAATTTTTGGCATAGCTTTATGCCACAAATGGAAAATTCTTTAAAAATACAACAAGCAGAGAAAGAAGAATTTTTTCACCTATTTTTGGTTCTATTCCAACACTCGTAGTATAAAATAGGTTAACCTTACAAACATGACCACACACAAAGCCAAACTAATTTCATGGACTTGGAAAGTTTTCACAAAAGTTGTTCACTTTAGTGCTGTGGTGTGAAAAACACGTAAGACACGTGTTTCATACGGTAAAGATGCGATATCTTATCGATATTTCATGAGAGGAAATCGATTTTTAAGTTTCCACTGCACAAACCTATTTTGTTCTATCTGAACTTGTCATTTGTTAGTATTGTATTTCTTTGGTTGAAAGTTTACTATTCTTACTATGGTTGTACTACAGCACTATTTATTTATACTACTGAAGAACTTTATTGATAAGATACTATAATTGTTTTGATGATTTGTTTGAAAGCATGAATATATTTTAATGTTTAATTAATTTTACTTAATTAATTCCTTAAAAAATTAAATAAAAGATCATTTTTTCAATAAAAGATAAGCTTAAAAAAATTAATTATTTCCTTAGATTAAAAGAAACAGTGGTACACAGTGGTCTTTAAGATCAGTACAAAACAATTATTTTGTTGTTTTGCTCAACAACGATTAAATACTTGCTTATAGTTTATTGAAAGCGAGAGTATTTTTGTAAAGTACCTACTGGATTTTCACCAATCTCGTAGTATCAGCTGATAGTGGAATATGTAAAGCAGCCTCTTAAATGGATTTCGAATGAGGAAATTATAGCTTTCGAGTTCTCTAACAGATAAACGTAACGTTGCCGTCAATGCCATCCAGAAAATTCGATGGATATATACTACAGCTGTCATGAAAATAGGAATACTCTTGTAACTATGGTTTTTAATTCTACTATGACTTTTAAGATATTATTTTTAGTAAGTTGATAACTAAGTAACTTTTTCAATTATTCTGTTGATGTAGCTCCTGTAATAGGTTATACCGGCATTCCTGAGGGGATCCACTTAGGCCTATTGACAAATTATGTTAACATATATAAAGGAAACTCAGAACTACTAACGAAGCTTAGAATGCTGTTTAGTGAAAGGTCTTTTAATTAATCAAAATCCTTAAGAAAGGGGGGAAATGTCGATGAATTTTTCAGCATTTCGGAAAAAATAAAAAAATTCCACGATCATAAGAGAATTCTCCTATAAGAATGTAATAAGTAGAAAGCAACTTTATCCTTCAAAATCCTTTTTAAACGGGGATATGACAAAGGTCAAGTATATCGTGTCAATTTTTCCAAAATCTGTAAAATAAAATAGAAACATAAAATTTGCATTAATAATCTTTTTAATGTAATGGAACAGATTTTATTACTACATTTCTTTCAATAATTGATGATATTTTATATTAAAAATAATTATTTTTTTTATCAATATCCAATTCAGGTCTTAGTTCAAGAATATAAAACATTAAATTAAATTGTGTTTTTATGGACTCTTTTAATAAACTCTTCGAGCATAAAATTTACTGCCAAAGT
>NW_024032840.1:0-9155 GCF_002237135.1 Teleopsis dalmanni
TTACGGAAGCAAATATAAATGAATGCATTCCATTAGAATTTCACTCAGTGTTGTGAGCTGCTCTAAGCAGTTTGGTACGGTGTTGATTTTAAATCAAAATGTTTAATCCGAAGATTGTTTTTGCTTTCTTTGCCCTATTTGTGGCAATCACCTATGCTAAACCGAATGATGTAAGAAAAAATCAAACTTAAAAAATAATTACTAAATAAATATAAATATTTATGTGCTTATATATACAAATGCTTATATACCGGAATTTCTATGGATTCAATTAAAAATCTAAAAACAAAAATGTTAAAGGTCATGGTTGGTAATGTGTTTATGTCAACACTAAAGAAAATATCCTGTTTTGTGAATTCATTTCTTGATAATAGTTATTGCTAATAGTGATAAAAAATTTTGTGGTGCTGTCATGGCTTAATTTAAATCTATAACTAATTATTCAATATACATTTAAAAAGTTAAATGCATTAGTGTTGAAAAAGAAACTTGTCAAACGAGTTAAAAAAGTATTTGAAACCAAACTGATTCGAAAACTGTGGCATATCCGGACCACAAATCCGGATGTGTCGGATAGTTTTTTTTAAAAGAAAGCTTCTTGAACTTATATAAAGATTTATTTTATATAGTTTATTTCTATATAACAATATTGACGACATTTCGAAACCTTTTTAAAAACGCAGTATCAATAAAAATTGACCAAAAAGTCCCGAATTTATCGATTTAATTACGAACCCTTTTAGATTTAATATGTATACTAACTCTCAAGTTGTCGAGAGTGCATCTCCTTCCGATTGTGTTTTCCGATTGTTGCAAAGGATACGTTGCAAAGAGTTTCCGCAACATTATTTTATCAAAAACAAGCGTTTAGGTGTGGTTGTGAATCTGTTAAGGATGGGAAATGCAGTGCAATACCATCGACTACAAAAGCCGACAAAAATATTAATTAACCCTTATACGCCCAAGGATTTCTTTTGTTGGAATTTTTGGTCAATATTTTATACATTGCGTATGTTAGGGTCAAAAATCACGAATATGAAGTCAAAATTTTTTTTGCAATTTTTAGTTTTGGTGAAAAGTGGTGTTCGATTAATCGAAGAGTGGGCGTTTTCACTAGATAATTTTTGTTCTTTCTATGTCATTATAAGCGAATATGTTATGCACCGGCATTTGCTCTGACATTGACTGTTGCACATATTGCATTTTCAGACAGAAGACACATGATGTGGAAGAATGTAAAAAAATGCTCGAAGTATATTTTAGGTATACTTTATTCTGATTTCGAAACAACATTTTCTAGTAATCGCGTTATAAATCGGCTCCCAGACCAAGTTTCTTGCCGAACAAAGACACCGCAACTTATACCCAAACCGGATTGGTTTTCCATGTATAAACATTTTGCATAATTGATGACCAAAATATGGGACCACCTGTTCATCAACTGAGAGTTCCTTCATTTAAAATATTATTAGTTTGTACATTATTTATTAGTAAATTACATTCATGCTAAGACAAATCTATTTAAATAAAGTTTTGTAAATAGACTTGTCTTAAATTGATGAATTTAATTTACTTATAACTAATCTACAAACTAATAATATTTTAAGTAAATATAACGCTTAAATTTATAATTTAATAAATAAACTGTCTATAATTGTGTGAATTTTTCATTAGATATCGTATAAAATGAGTAATTGTAATTATAAACAATTAATTTAAACTTGTTAAGCAGCTTTTTATTTCCATCAAACTAGTTCTAAATTTTTTATATTATGATCTTCATAATATATATGTATGTATGTATGTATATATTCATAAAATATATGTATGTATGTATTAAAAACAATTATTTGTAATTCCCTATATTATAGAATTAAACTGTAGGTGGGCATTGCGCTATTTCTAAAATAATTAACAATAATTTTAGTGATTAAGGACGTGTGCGAGTTAGGCTAAGGACGTGTGCGAGTTAGACTAAGGACGTGTGCGAGTTAGGCTAAGGACGTGTGCGAGCCTAACTCGCTTAGCCTAACTCGCACACGTCCTAAATAATTTTAAATTTACCATCATAGATCTACTATTCGATCAATTTCACTAGAAGACTATGCTATTTTAATGTGGAACAATATCCTTGAATACTTTACTTTAGTAGGTAAAAACCGTTTGTTAAAATATGACTTCATCCAAATAATTAAAGCATCGTCAATTGTGATTCCATTAGTTCTTGTGGAAGATAGTTTCACTCGCCTTTTCTTGCTTATTGGTCAAGCTGTGAAAAAAGGATTATAACTTCGGTAAAGTCAATATTGTTGGCCTTTTAACTTAGGTAAGGCCAGGTTATAACCGGAATTCTAACATTTTATTGGGCTATTGTGTTGCATGACAAAATTTAAAGAGTTTAATACAGGAATCATTGTTAAAGCTGAGGATGCTCTGTGAGAAGTTTTGTAGCCGACTCACATCAGTATATTTAAACTGATGTTAATTTAAATTTAATTACCTCTTTTAAATTTAAATAACAAAACCATTAAAGTAAAGATATACACCTTCAAAATCATCAATTTTTTTTCTTGCATAGTTTTAATTAATATGTTATTTACAATTTATATTATATTTACAGCTTCATGTTATTGGAGGTCCTAAAAATTTGCAAGGTGACGATTTGAAGGATGCCGAAAATACATTACAAAATTCTTTAAATAAACTGGCTGCAGGCGATGGACCCAATTATAAGTATTTAAATAATTATAAATTTTTGTATAATATAATATAAAATATTTCATTATTGCTACAGAATTGAGGAAATCATCTCTGCTTCACGTCAAGTGGTTTCTGGTTCTCTTTACAAAATCAAAGCAAAACTTGTGGGCAATGACAGTTCCACCAAGGTTTGCGATGTCAAAATTTGGTCTCAGCCATGGTTGGAGAATGGCATTGAAGTCACTTTTGAATGTGATGGAGAAGAAAAAGTTGTGAAGAAGCATAGTGCTTAAAATATATTAAAAAAAAATAGTTAAAATTTGACATACATTGTAATCTTTTCTCACTCAAATAATGTTTTAAGCATAGTGCTTAAATTATTGAAAAGTAGTTAAAATAAGACATACATTGTAATCTTTTCTCACTCAAATAATGTTTTAAGCATAGTGCTTAAATTATTGAAAAGTAGTTAAAATATGACATATATTATAATCTTATCTCACTCAAATAATGTTTTAAGCATAGTGCTTAAATTATTGAAAAGTAGTTAAAATAAGACATACATTATAATCTTTTCTCACTCAAATAATGTTATAAGCAGAGTGCTTAAATTATTGGAAAGTAGTTAAAATAAGACATACATTATAATGTTTTCTCACTCAAATAATGTTCTAAGCATAGTGCTTAAATTATTGAAAAGTAGTTAAAATATGACATACATTATAATCTTTTCTCACTCAAATAATGTTATAAGCATAATGCTTAAATTATTGAAAAGTAGTTAAAATAAGACATACATTATAATGTTTTCTCACTCAAATAATGTTCTAAGCATAGTGCTTAAATTATTGAAAAGTAGTTAAAATATGACATACATTATAATCTTTTCTCACTCAAATAAGTTCATCTAATAAATAAATAAACTATGTATTATAAATAACTATACCATCGTTAAACTAATTGACTTAAACTAAGGTAGGAGCAAAACGAGTGAGTCTACCCTGAATTTATTAATTATACAAATTTATTATAAATGAGTTTCCAGTTTTTAGATTTACTAGATTTCTATTTTTATCAAATAATTCTACGAAATTATTGTATGAACAGTTTGGTAAAGTAACTATATTTGTTGATGCATGATATTTTATTAATGATTTTTAGATAAAGTATAGGTGGATATTTGTCGATTGTTTGAAATCAGAATTGAAACCTTTTCTTACAACTTTTAAAATATTTTTAAAAAATCAAAATAATAATTAAAGCATCAAATAATAGGTGTGTTTCAAGAGCTATTCGTAGTAACTTTGAGTAACACTGTGTATACACAAGTGCGTTCCACCAGCAAATTTTCAAGTAAATGAAAGGATCTGAGCGAGATAACATCCCTGTCGAAGTTTGAAAATGCTGTTGATGTGTGATGCTGATGTGTGAATCAGCTATTTTGGTTTGAATTTAAATTTTTGTATTGTTTATTTCCGCGGCACTGGTATTCTCACCAGACTTTATACAAAGCTGTTCCATGAAAATCTGTGTAAAGAGCGTAATTTGTCACTTTATTTGTGTTACGCTCTTAGTTTGTACTTTATTTGAGTTTTACTACGAGTAGCTCGTGGAACAGTCCTAGTATCTAAAAGTATTAAATATTTTTGGAATCAAAATTAAAAACTATTCTCTGAATACAATTGACTAGAAGAAGCACGACTAAGAATTAGTTTTATTTAAGAACTGTTTTATCTCTTTTTCTATTCGAAAAATAGATTGCTTATCATTGAGCATAAGATTTTATAATAGAAAGACTCAAACAGTAGCAAATTGCAAAACCAAAAACATTTTTATATAATTAATTGTATTTTTTGTCTGACCCCATACAGTTGCTTCGAGTATTCTCAAATATCCATCATCAATGGTGTTCAGATTTAAAATTTGAAGTTAAGACCTAATGTTATCGAAAATGATAATTTAATTGGATTAAGGTCGTGTGCGAGTTAGGCTAAGTTGATGCTAAACCAAATGGGAGATTTTTTGGGATTTTTTGCACTGCACACATTTACCATTATCAACACGTATCGACACATCACTACATTATCGGCTCATCTTAGAATTTCCCTCATTTAGAACGCAACTTAGCCTAACTCGCACACGACCTAAGTACATAAAAGCAGAACAAAATCATATACCATACTACAGTAAATAGTTAAGGTTACTAGAAAACAATTTATAAATGCTATTTTTAAAATAATATATCTACTTTGTAAGGACGGAAATTTTGACACCAAATTTCCGCCTACATAAAAAACTAGGCACTGAATTAACACAGAATTGAATTTCACAAAAATTGAAATTTTGGTTAATTTAATTTATTTACAATAATTTAAACTATATTATAATTTAATACTATAATTTAATACTAAAATTTAATTTAATATAATTTATAATTTAAATTTAATTTTAATAATTTTATTTTATATAACAAAAAATTATTGTTTATTGACGAATTTAAAACGCGTGTTAAAATAACAAACTGTCAAAACAAAACACGACGAAAACAAAGTCAAAAGCGCAGCGAAATACGGCAAGATCAGAAGCACAGCGGCTACACGAATAAAAGCACAGCGGGTTATGCTGCAAAACACAGCAGGTAAACGAACGGAAGAATTTAAAATACGCTAGACGAAAGCTCCGGCGTAGGAGTATTTAAGACAGCGAAATTATGAAGCAGAGGCGAGTCTATGAACATTCGTCAAGGTGGTATTACGCCGAAGAATTATAATAATAATTATATGTCTATGAAAACATATAGCAGAAATATATAAGTCCTGCGTTGGTGTTACGACAACGGCCATAATTATATGTCTATGAAACATATATCAAAAATATATAAGTCCTGCGTTGGTGTTACGACAACGGCCATAATTATATGTCTATGAAACATATATCAAAATTATATAAGTCCTGCGTTGGTGTTACGACAACGGCCATAATTATATGTCTATGAAACATATATTCGAAATATATAAGTCCTGCGTTGGTGTTACGACAACGGCCATAATTATATGTCTATGAAACATATATATATATACCTTCTTTTAATAATATATATCGAGTTGTACTATATCTTTCTTCTTCTAGGATAGATTTGTAATCAGTTTCCTTTCCAAATTTTAAATTGTAAAATTAAAGTAACTTACAGAGGTGTAAAAGTAATCGGTCTTAGGCAACAGAGGAGGAAATTCGGGAAACCACTGCAAGTGAAGATCTCATCGACAAGTACGATAGGAAATACAACAGGAGCCTGAGCTAAAGAAGATGCACATTTCTTGTTCTTATTTTATTGAATAAAAATCACATTTTAATTGAAATAACTTTATCATACGTTGGAATAAATTTTGGAATATTGTCTTTCAAAGTAAATAAACTGTACAATTCAATCTAGTAAGCGAACGTTGTCCTTTTCTTTCTTTTTTTTTTAAAACACCTACGTCCTGCAAATATAAATTCATTGTAATGACTCTGGACGACGGCTGAGGATACCCCAGCAAAAACTAAATATTTTTGAACGTCACCAAAAAGTGTCGTTACAATTGGCGCCCGAGCAGGGACAGAGTTTTGGAAAAAAAAAAAACAAACGCACTAGGAACATAAAGAACAGTGTACAAGCGTTTCAGAATCACTAAACTAGTAACATGGTCAAGACGGCATGGATTTCTATAGCGCGCAAGGAGGATCTGATTTTAATTCTAGAGGAAATCAAGGGCAATACATCAGGAACCGTTGAGGAGCTACGAAAGCGGATACGGGATTATCTAACAACGGAGGAAAGCGCGTCAAAACTACTAGACATATTTGAAGAAATGGAAGCTAAATACGATCGTAGTCTCTCACCCAAACTTCCAGGTTTCGAAGCAGAAACACCGAAAATACACATCTCAGAGCCCACCACGATGAATGACAAGTTTGAGGACTTCGCGAGAATCGCGAATCAAGTGCGCAAATGGGCTGTGCATTTCAATGGCGAAACGAACCCATTACCATTTCTGGAGAGACTGGAAGGTCTCGCCGACAACCATAACATTTCCAAAGACATCCTGCCCAGGATGATGCTAGAAATACTCGAAGGGAGAGCCTTAATGTGGTTCCGAAATAACAATCGGAAGTGGACACACTGGTCAAGTTTTGTCCAGGATGTTCGAGAATTTTTCTTGCCCTCTAATTATTTAGAGCAACTAGAAGATACAATTCGGACCAGATACCAAAAGAAGAATGAGTCATTTCAAAACTATGTCTTAGCACTACAGGATTTGATGCGGCAAGCCGAGTTTACGAAGAAGCAACAATTAAGCCGAATATATCGAAACAGTAGACCGGAATACCAACTAAACATCAAACCACGTGAATTTAACTCCTTGGATGATTTGATCAAGTTAGCAAGAGAATTCGAGCGACTTATTCAACTAAGCAAAACAGAGCGACATCACACTCAAGAATGGTCACCGCCAGTTTCTGTTCACAGAGTACAAACCGAAAGGGTAAACGTACGAAGTGCGTGCCGTAGATGTGGGGAAGCGAACCATTTTGCGCGAGGTTGTACAAAACCTAAAGTACTTTTTTGTTGGACTTGTGGCATTCTGGGCCGTCGAACAATCGAATGCTGTAGGAAGGCCCCAACTTATGGAAACCGTCAGAACCCATCGGAAAACTCCTTGGGGGTTGTCACGCCAGGCGGGACGACAACCACCCGATCATCTTACCCGTCAAATTAGAATCCAGTCACCCAAAACTGATGCAAGAAAGAATAGTCCATAATCATAGCGTGGAATCGAATAATCATATCCAGCAGACAAGTAACCAACAACCAATTCCACCAATCGCAAAGCAAACAACAACAGTTAGTAGTCCAGTAACAAATACACTACCCACGCTAAGCATGCAACATCGAAGTGACTTAGAACCACACTCAGTACCACTACAGGGAAAACCACAAAAGCAAGCGTTGCTTAAATACGTCGTAACTCCACCGAAAAATTCAACGACTCATAGGGAAAGTCCAGAAGAATGTTATCACCAAGCCTATGCACAACAGTCGCCAGCCAACCGCAATCAAAACATACAACCACGAGAACAAAAACATCAAATCGAAGAGCATGATTTATCATCACGCCCAGCACTGCTACAATGTTTAACGATAGTACCAGAGTCATCATATGTCAATCATTCGCAAAGTAATTTCAAATCATCGTCGCAAACGCCAGAGTGTAATTCGCAAAGCAACTTCAAACCATCGTTACAACTGAAGAAACTTGAGCCGCCGTCACCACCTTCTGTTGATCAGCAACAGGCACAACGAGAAGCACCACCAAGAAATGATCGCCAGTCTGGTTCACCATCATCTTCGTCATCGACTACATCGCCACAGAGGAAACCTACTACAATACATCCAGTATCGAACAATCGTCATGTGCAACCTACAAATCCATTAGAAATCAATGTTTCAGACCGTAAACTTAATACAGAACTATCAAGCCAAGAAACTCAACTCAAAGTTAAAGTCAAGCGCGACAGTCAACAAGAGCCATGGTCACCGCAAAAGAAAGTAAAAATAGCTCAATCAAGCACAAAAGAAAACAAACTACGAAGTCTAGGAAGACGGCTAGGTACATTTAATCGAAAGGATGATCATTGTAAAGTCAACAACCAAGACGACTACTACAAAATTTTCAAGAGTCCTAAGAAAAGAAAGAGAAATCGTGCCTCATTATAAGAACGAATAACCCAGTGTAACGTTAAAATCATATCATCAGTTGTTTTTTTATCACCCCGAAGAAGAAGGGAAATGTAAGAACGGAAATTTTGACACCAAATTTCCGCCTACATAAAAAAACTAGGCACTGAATTAACACAGAATTGAATTTCACAAAAATTGAAATTTTGGTTAAGTTAATTTATTTACAATAATTTAAACTATATTATAATTTAATACTATAATTTAATACTATAATTTAATACTAAAATTTAATTTAATATAATTTATAATTTAAATTTAATTTTAATAATTTTATTTTGTATAACAAAAAAATTATTGTTTATTGACGAATTTAAAACGCGTGTTAAAATAACAAACTGTCAAAACAAAACACGACGAAAACAAAGTCAAAAGCGCAGCGAAATGCGGCAAGATCAGAAGCACAGCGGCTACACGGCCAAGAATAAAAGCACAGCGGGTTATGCTGCAAAACACAGCAGGTAAACGAACGGAAGAATTTAAATATGAACATTCGTCGAGGTGGTATTACGCCGAAAAATTATAATAATAATTATATGTCTATGAAACATATATTCGAAATATATAAGTCCTGCGTTGGTGTTACGACAACGGCCATAATTATATGTCTATGAAAACATATATCAGAAATATATAAGTCCTGCGTTGGTGTTACGACAACGGCCATAATTATATG
>NW_024032841.1:0-9149 GCF_002237135.1 Teleopsis dalmanni
AAATTAAATATCTTATAGATTATACTACATATCAGTATAAAGTTCAAGTTTCTGGGATTGAATTGTGGGTGGGACATTCTTTGAGATACTATTTTTTGATTTGTCTTGAAAATGTTGGTTTTTTTAGTTCTTTGCGTTAAAGACAAGTATGACAAAACAAAACCAGATAAAAATTTAAGAAACTTAATATTAAATGTTAATTTATTATGTTAAATGTTACTTTATTATATTAAATGGTACTTTATTATGTTAAATGTAATTTGTTCTGTAATTTCCCTTAAGACAAAGATTAGCTTATGCGAATTAATCTAACAAATGCATACTTCAAGCAAATTTGTATTCTCTGCCCACCTACTCCAATAAAGATGAATTTAGTATGTGTCACATCGCCAAAAAGTCTACATCAGTGAATCACAATGGCAACCACAGTAGCCACGAATGACCAATAAAATGTTTTTTGTTGTTGTTTGTTGTTTGTTGTTCCGAACAATGCAGCCAAATTGTCAGCCCACATTTGTATCTGTTAAATTTGGTCAATTATTTATACATATTTTGACCTTTATGCAATTTATTTTGTTTTTGTTTTTATTTTATTGTTTTTTATTTATTTTTTATTTATTTATTTTTTTATTTATTTGTTGTCATTCGTGTGGCAACATAAGCTTTTTAATATGCGCGCTTGCGCCTGTCGCTTGGGAATAAAAATTAGTATGCAGCAAACACGTTACGCCCGCCATGTTTGACTTGACTTGACGTCGCCTTAAGTCTCCAATAACGGCAAAAAGTGCGTTTGAATAAATTTTTTTTTTCTCTGGTCGTTGATAAAAACTGTTAGTAATACTAACTTCTGTTTATTTTATTTTATTTAACTTTTTTTTTGTTAATTTTCTAGTCTGTCACTGTGTCAATTATATTTATGATTTTAAAATGTATTTTTTCCTTTTTAATTTGTTACAAATGTTATTTGTTTTTATAATTCGCATTTAGTTGTTAATTTTGGCATATTTAAAACATAAATAAACTAATATAAATATTTATGTTAATATGAAATTTTTAATTTTTTTTTATTTTTTGGAAATAAAAATAAACAACCTTGACTTTGACTCATAAATAAGAGGAGAACTGGGTGTGAGTTTCTTAAAAATGTAACATATATAAATACAATATATGACTGGGAGTATTTTATTATTATGAATTTTTATATATAATTATGTAAATATATATATTTTTATAAATAATGAATCAATAATTTTAATAAATTTAAAAAATTTCATTAAAGAAAATTCATATATTTTAAATAACTATCCAACTAATTTTATAACAATCTTCTTTATAAATTATTTATTAAATACTTTAATATTAATTGAATTATTGTACTTGTTAAGAGTTATAGTATTTGACCCTGAAAAAGAAATCAAATAAATTTTTTGCGAATTTTAAAAATAAATTAAGAAAGTTAATAAGAAGTTTTTATTAAAACTTCTTTAAAGACCTTTAATAAATATATATTACTATAAAAGAGTAAACTCCAAGCAATTTCAAATATACTTTCATCATCGACACTAGAGGCTTTTCCAAATTTACCTGGTGGCAAATAAAAATGTGTGCAAATAGCTATTAATCCTTCTGGTAAATTTCTCTAAAAACTGGGCTGAATATTGGTTCTTAATCACCAATTAATATATATGTTATATTAGAGGCTTAGTAATTAATACTCTATTTTTTATACTTGCTCAAGGGGTAATCATCGGGGATATAAAAGTATTGACTTATAAGTATCGTTTATAAGATAATTTATGTATTACTTTGCCTATATTGGTATAGTGCCTAATATATAGAGACATAAAGAGGCATAGTTAAAAATGAATGCTACAATAGTATATCAATGTGGTTTTAATGTGGATGATTAACAGCCTACATGTTATCGGGATGTTACTGATGGATCCAATTGTGATTAGCGTCCACCTTCGAAGTTTGAGATTTTTTCATGTGTGCTTAGTGGCAGAATATTAGTAAAGTGTTAGTACAAAATTAAACTCATATGTTACTAATAAGATCCATAGTTTTTAAAACCTGTCATAGTTTTTAACATGATTAACACCATGATGTTCTTAACACACGTATTAGTATATTACAATGATAATCGCTGAAATTCCAATTGATTTTAACAGTTCCAATTAAAGCTGTGCGTTTAGATAAAGTTTCCTTCTTGGAAGGAAGCAAAGCTCATCTAACATTTCTGCTGTTCCTTTGGACATAGCACCTTTGGATCGTAGAATGCAACCATACATCGAATGAATACAGTCATTTAATCTGCGTTACTTGGGATTTTAAACACAGCCACCACGATACTTCTAATAAAAGGGCTAACCTCAATTGATTAGGGCAACCGAAGCTATAGACCCTGACACCTGTGGTACCAGATTTACATATATGGTTGGGTGTGGTTAGTTAAACTCATTCACTACCATTTGTACTTTAAACAGTATCGGGTGGTGTCTACTAAATTTTACTCACCTATTTTAAGGTAAAGCATCCTCGGAAATATTCTTATCTCTTTTTCACGTGAGTGTATGTTTCTAATATAGGTAATATAGTAATATAGGTATAATAGTAATATAGGTATAATATATGTTTTTATTTCTGTTGCCGTTTTTAGTTTGGACAAGATTATTGAAAATTCGCATTTGCACTTTAGTGGATCTTTTACGATTTTTAAATATGTTAAAAATTTATTTTTAATAATTTAACATAATTATTTAGAACTGGTTATAATTTTAGTCAACTTTCGCTAATTTTTATAAATTTTATAAGAAATCTTTTTGTTTATAACAATGTTGTTAGATAGAAATGCCAGATATTTCAGAGCTACTGTTAAATCACATACCATTCGTAACATAACCACTACATTTTGTTAGCTACTAGTCCTAACATAAGAGTATGTAGCCAATACATATCTCATACTATATCTTTACGATTTCTAATGCATACATTTTAAATATAATATAATGTATTTACATATTATTGTAATTTTTATTTATCTTTTATAATAAAAAGTGGCACAATAGACCCCACGGTCGTAGTGCCACATCCCCTAACAATAATATTTATAATAATAACTTAACCAAATGGGTTTAAATTATATATTTAAAAGGTATATTTGTTTATAAAATTGATTATTAGTAGATTAGGTCTCTTTTTCATGGCTTGATTAAACAAATCCCAACACATATCACTCGGTGGCAACTATTAATATTGCCACAGAGGGACGAATAACCGTTGGTATTAATTAGTGAGCATTAGCGTTAAATATTTAATCTTTTATAAAATTAAATACTGAAAATTATAAAAATAAATATTAAAAATCATAAAAATACACAGTCAAATGCGTTTATGCAAATTATTTTTAATTATTGCAAATTTATTAAAATTAAAGTTGTTATTTGCATGCAATATTTTTAAACTCAAAGTAAATATTGTAACCAAATTGTTAGCAACTAAGTATTACTAACAAACAGCATTTATAAAAATGTAATTAATTTATTTGTTAAATGTAACTATAAATATAAACACAAATAAACTAAATCTGTTGATTCGAGTATTGCAGATATGTAAATAATTTTTAATTAATATCTTGTAAAATGAAAAGTATCTAATATCTAATAGTAGCACTAAATGGGTGTGTTTCAATTTTATTTTAATATTACATACTCAAATGTTTTTAGTTTATACTAAAATTACTGCATTAAGAAAACTGGTTTTGTCCATGGCGTACGAGTAGACGAATATTTCCACCGTTAATGCACAGAATATTGCGTTGAGGTGGGACTGGTTTGCTGATGGCTTGAGTTAATTCATCGTGGCAACGGCAATGACGGATCTGCTTTGCATAATAAAACGTGTAAATAATTGCAATAAATTAGAATAAATTGTTCTTAAGTAAGCTAGAAATTATAATTTTTTATAAAAGTGTGTATAATGGCTGCAGATAACTTTCATTATAGCGTGTCTCTTCAATGGGTGCACTTCCATAATGTGGAATTGAAAGAGTTTAAAGACGGCAAAAACTGCATATGGCAGATGGTAAAAGGAACAATAATTAAATGTGAAAAAATAATAATAGTTTAATGTTAGAGTGAACTTGATTTTTTTCTCCTTCCTTTTACAAAAGACCTACTAACTGGAGGTGTATAATAATTAAATATCATTGTAAATGCATGTGGCATCCTGCCTCCACTTTTTGAATTGAAACATGAATAGGTCGGTTATTCTCACCAATGTTCTTTCTTTTTAATTATTTTACATAAATTTCAATATAAAATGATCATATTTAATATGCTTACCGTTTAAATTATATTGTTTTTAATCATACTTTCAATTTTTTGCAGTCAATTATATTTAATTATAATATATGTACATAATCATGATTTTCTACGATGTCTTTGGAATTTTTACAGCCAATATTTTTTCTTTTATATATTTTCATTCTTTTACGAGTATCAATAGATATAAAATTTTATATCTAATTTTTTACAGTGAATTGCTAAAGAAAATAATATCTAAAAACTCGCAATAAGTACGTTGTAAATGTCTTATAATAATTTTTATGCTTTTCGTAACATTTTTATAAATAATTATTTGATTAAAAATAATAGATAAATAATTTCTAAATAATTTGGAATATATTAAGATATACTAAAAAATTCTTGATTATATATGGTCATCTTAAATTTAAGGATTAATATGCAATATATTTTGTGTATATCGTCTATTAGTCCAGTCCGTTGTTTTTACCTCATATAGATTGTCAATGCTACATATTGAGGATTGCTACTACACGAACGTTTATTGGTATTTCATTTTAATTCGATTTGATTATATATTCAGAAAGGCCAAAAATTACACACTAAAAACACCTGTAATCGATCTGTTTTCGATCGAAGTAGTAGACGCGCACTACTTCAACTAATTAATTTGGTTACAAATTTTATAATATTAATATCACTATCCGACAGTTCTTCTAGATCCTCCCAGCATAAAAAATTTTAGCCCAGCTTCTTGCTGAAATTACTGTATGAACAAATAATGTAATCTTAATAATTATTCCTCCTTCTCTTGGCAGAAACTACAAGACCTATTAGTTTGCTAACTTTTCCTGTCTCTATGTCTCTAGTCTCTATGTGTGTTAGACGGATACGAATGTCACCAAAGTTTTCAAAATTCTACCGATGCTCTCTAGTTTTATTAAGACGACCACATTTTTGAAGCTTTGGTGTAAGTAACATCATTTTGCGAACTACTTTGTTCTTTTTCGAGGAAAGAACTGTTTATCATAGAATTAGAATTACAGATAATTCTACTTCTTTATAAATCATCTGTTATATAGTTATGAATGAGTTAATTATACACTGTTATTTTTATTTAATATAATGATTTTTGATGTATTATGTATGATGATATAATGTCTTCATTGATTGTTACTTGGCTAACTATAATAATGAATATACTTTAATTAAAGATTTTTTGTACTTTTATTCGAAATCTTTTTCGAATATAAAAGGGTTTGTAATAAATGTTCGTCATCAGTGATCTTTGGAAAAGTCTGTTAGTTTAGTTGTCCGTACAAAATTTCTAGACAGCAAGTATGAGAAATTAAACCCTGACAACTTTGATCTGAAGATCAATGCTATAATGTCATTGTCTATTTATATAAATTTAGTAATATCATATTTTATATTCATGCTATTTGAGAAAATTAAAATATATATTAGTTAATAAATTGAAAATAAAAACATTTAAAATAAGAAAATTGTTTTTTTAATAAATATAAATGAATCTAAAAGTATCCATTAATATGCGGGTATTTTTCCTATCTTACAGTACAAAATATATCTAAAAAAACTAATTTTATTTAAAACTAATATTTATCTCAAAACTTCTAACAATAAAATTTTTTAAATAAATTTTTATGTAGGCTTTTATAATATATTTATATATATATTTATACATCTCATTTTAGTAGTAGGAAATCTTAAATTTAACCAGTATCTTCTACAGTTTTTTTACACACATTTTGCGAAAATCTTTAAAGCTGTTATATTTTCTTCAAATTAATGGTAATAAATAGTATCTTATTTCGTTCTACCACAATTATGTCAATTAAGATTTAACGACTTTTAAGACATTTAGAAGTTACAAATAATAAGTTAAGCTTTGTAGAGTGGTCATTAAAAAAATGTATAAACATATTTTCAGAGATGTGTACATTAAGTTAAAAAAGGTTAATATTAAACTTTTTAGTATTGCAGTAATCTTAAGATGTTTATTAAGCGTACATTGAACTTAAAGTTCTTATTTCTGTATTAATATTCAACCAAGGGAGGAAGTTACTCATACGTCATTTCCGTACCTCAATCCATTTTAAGTTGCGGCTCGTTCATGCAGTTTATTTCAAAGTATTGTTCTTTATCTTGTTTTAAATTATATGGTATGGCATAACATAGTAGCATTTGTATTCACATATGTTCTTAAATTCATACAGTTGCTTTAATATAATTTTCTGCTATGAAGTTATCTGTACATATGTAATTTTATTTCATAAAATTGAAATAAATTTCATTTTGTCACGTTTCTTGACTTTATTATATAGGCGGGCTATCGTTGTTGTATCATCGCCAACACAATAGATCAAGGCAAGGCAAGGCGCAAGGCAACCCTTCCTTTCTGACTGTAATTTCGTACTAAAATATAACAATTTTTATTGCTTTTCCTTTAGTTTTTCCATTTTCATTTTCGGTTTTATGCTCGCCATGAATTTGCATAATATTTTTGCTTTTGTTTTTCGTGCTAATCGCTCGCATTTTCTTATGTCCTTTGGTATTCCAAGACTGTTACCTGCTGGTTACTGCTTTAGTTGGGTTTGGTTGGGAAAGGAATTTGATACTAAAATTTTATTCAAATTTCTTCCCTTCATTTCAAATAGATTTTTCTTTTCTTCTTTTTCTGTACTTAAACTTTCTTGACTCACGATTTGCGCTATAGCGGAGTTCAAAGGAGTTTTCGAGTAGTTCATATACTTTTAATATACGGCACCAGAATTCTTCCTACAATTATGAATGCATATAACAGCTTAAAGTTTGATGATTCACAATAAAATCATATTACTTACATTTTCTTTGAGTAACATATAAATTGAAATTAAGTACTAGATAAGCATTGAGACCTAAAAGATTCATTAATATTTATGATGATGACTTCATTTGTTAGTTGTGATTTGCCTTCAGCAGTTGTTCGAGTACTTCATTTCCTATGAAGAATTATAATAAATTTAATTAAATTAATAATTAATTTCTTGACATTTTTGTTAGTAATAAAATCTCTGAATAAAATGCAAATATTGCATCTTAAAACTCTAGGTTTGTATAAAATATATGATATATAATAAATTTTTAAATAACATAAATAAAAATTTCGAATAAATAAAGTCCAAGCATGAATAAAAACGTCTGCCTGCAGGAAATCACAAAACTAGCAGTAAATACACGCTGTTTTTATGCGTTATTTATGAGAATTTTCCATTTTATTGTTTCAAATATATCACAAACGGATCTTTCTTTTTCGTTTTTTAAAGATACTGCGTGAAGTATGAGTCCGCAGATAAAATACATTTTTTACAGTGAGAAATTATAAATAAAGTGGCTTTTGCATTTGGACTCTCAACTGGCAACTTGTGGCTTTAAATAAAACTTCCATTGTTATTTGTTTAGAGTTTACAATTTATCTTCAAACAGAAGTTCTAAGTGTATATAATAAAATGTAGGATTAATGTTTTTGTTTATGTTTTCATAAACTTTCCATCATAAAATATTGATAAAATTGTTCTACTTAAACTAAATATATCGTATATAACTCAATTCGCTTGCACGTACAACGAAGTGCGTAGAGTAATATTAGTACTCTAAGATTTGGAACAATACTTTAGGAATATGTGGGTCAGATATTGTATTTTACTGCTTGATATTTTATAGAAACCATGAAAGACTAACCAGGTATCGCTTTTGTATTCGATCTATATGATGTTAAACCTAAGGCTTTATTGGAATAGTTTCCATTTGTTATAAACAGCAAACCTATTTCAATTCTTCATTAAATCCTTCACGGAAACAAAATGATTTTTTCTACACATAACTCTAACGAATTGTCACTATAAGAAATAAGATATTAATAGAGATAATAACTAACAGGAAAAAGTAATTACAGGAAAAAGAATTTTAGAGAATCTAATGGAGTCGAATTGTGTCCATATTCTCCTCTGTAAGTATCTGAAACCTCAACAACTGAGTTTCTTTTACGTCACGATTTTAATCTGTGTAGTATCAGATTAAAATTTTTAGATTCTATAGTTAAGCACTCACTATTTGAACTTGTTAGTTAAAAACCCGAGTAGTTACTGTCATCTACGAGCCGCACCAGTTGATTGGAGATGATTTACATTCACTTTTATTAAAAATCAAAACTAAATATCTGAGATTGGATGTGATTGATAATTTTAGATTGACACAGGCACATGAATTTGTAGTCATTAGCATAATGTAACATTTTTTTTATTTTAAAAATTTAAATATACTTACATAGAATTGTATATTTTAAGGTTTTCTTTTTATGACTTTTAATATCATTAAATATTGATTTTGCAATGAAACATAGAACCAATTTTATTAAATCCACTATAAGATATAGAAGTAGTGGTTTAGCTTTTTTATTTTGTTGTAATTTTTTTAATTAAATAATCAACTTAAATTTTTTAAATTGAATTTACATTTTATTTTATATAAATTTATTTTGATAAACAATAGGAGATATACTTTATTTGTATAAAGCCCCACCCCACATATTTTTTTTTTTAAACTTTTTGCTTACTTTGTTTGTTTATTGCCTATTATATAATTATCTATTTGATATAAAATTAAGTACTTTTGAAGCAGAAACTATTCTCCACTATAGAAAGTAATAAAAAAAATTTAGAATATAAAAAACAATTACATTTTTTAAATTGAGCAAACATCTTGCGTATTTGCGATACTTTCTGAAAGGGGTTTTTTATATATCTAATACAGAAGCGTGCATTTAATGCTATAGTTTATGTCAGC
>NW_024032842.1:0-9147 GCF_002237135.1 Teleopsis dalmanni
TAAATAAAATTGAAATCTAATTTTCCGTTTAAACATATTTAATTCATTTAAACATGTTTACCTGTTCATACAGCCAACAAAAAATGTACGCACTTAATTTAAATAATATAATATAATGGGCGACAGGTATATCAGGTAGATTAATATGGTACATCTTCACACGAATCAATAAAACTATTTTAAAAACAATCAAGTAAAAAACATATCCATTATTTTATTAAAAGAATTTACCAAGAAATGACAGGTATTTACATGTATGTACAATAACAATCATAAAAGTACTTGAAGAAGATTCGCTAGGTATACGAAAATTATACTGTGATTCGCTATAAAAACCTGACATCCTACGAAGGATGCACAGAAGCACTCCAACTCTCAACTAGCGCAGAATACTTCACAGTTTGAATTTATTTAACTGAAATTAATTATTTCCGAAAGTAATATTCTACAATCTTAATAAAAAATTATGGAAAATATACCAAATTCACCAAAAACAAATTTGAGCTATCAACTCTTCTTGTATCGTGAAGAACTACGTAAACGTAATTCACAATATTTGAGACTCTCCAAGAAGAAATTTGAAATAACTGATGAACTTATTACGCAGAAGGTTAGTAATCTAAACGAATGCACTCCAGAGGATATAAAGACCATAAACCAAGAGTTGGAATTTAAACGTAAGCTGAAGTTGGAAATATATCGTACGCGCAAACTTATGAATTTGGGTATGAAAAATGTTGGCCCGAATACACCAAGCACCGAACTTTAAGGAGCCGGAAGGATGGAAGGATTGGATATATATACTATATACAGTATATACTTTTACTGGAAATTCAACGTAATATTAGCTGAAAAAAGGATCCTAATAACCAACAACGTACTGTGAGAGAGACCAAAAAGAAAATTGTGAAAATGATGAAACTAATGAGATTAATAGGTAATAAGTTTATATATAGGAAAATTGTAAATCTAATTATAAATAAATTGTAATAATAGTAATTAAGTTTATATATAGGATTAAGTTTTATATTGTAAATTACATAATTAAATTGTAATAATAGTGTTAAGCAAAGTAATTAAGTTTATATAGGATTAAGTTTTATATTGTAAATCAAATTATTAAGATTATACATATAATGAAATTATTAAAATTATACATACAATGAAATTATTAAAATTATACATATAATGAAATTATTAAGATTATACATATAATGAAATTATTAAGATTATACATTTAATGAAATTATTAAAATTATACATTTAATGAAATTATTAAGATTATACATATAATGAAATTATTTAGATTATATATAAAGAAATATTGTGATTGTAAAATGTTAAGCAATGATTGTAAAATTTATTTAAATTTAGTTTAAATTTTTAGTTTAAATTTAAATCCATTTAAATTGTATTAAATAATTAATTGCAAAATAAAATTGTATATATTAAGTGAACATTTCATCTTTTCATATTTTTAAAAGTAGGCCAAATTGAATAATCTGATTCGAAATTTTAATTTTATATATATATATATTTCATTATATATAATTATATATAATATTTTATTAACCTTCTTGAAAGGTTAGTTAGAAAGGATAGTTCTGCAATCTTTTGCTGTTACAAAACACGTGGTTTCTTTGCTGTTGGGTACAATACATTTTTAATACTCTATATATTATATAGTGAAAGACTTCTACCACAAAAAACTAACTATATACAAGTAACTTCTCGAGCAAGACTGCAGGTTTTCATCGAGTAACAGTGCTTAAAAGGAAGATTTGAAAAGCTCATGAATGCCACAAAAATTGGCAAAACTTGTATTGTGTTGTTTTTTTTTGCGGACCTATGGATACAATTTTCAATCCAAACATTTTATACGGATTAATAGATCGTTTCCAAATATTACTGATGCCATATGAAAGAGCATATGGTCAGCTTTTTTTCTTGAAAAAAATTTGTTATATTTCTTTTAAAAATTTAAAAATTTTATTTTGGATTTTCTCTACCGTTACCACCCTTTTCTATTCGAAACAAATTTCTTGTTATAGAATATTTATTTATTTATTTGTGAGTTAACATTAAAATTAATTTTAAAGCTAACTAAGGATTAGGAACTAGTCTGTAGGTCCTTCGCCCTGCTGTCATAGGATTTAATACTTATAATATTTTTTTTTAAATTTATAAGAAAATTCTTGTTAAATCACTTTTTAACTGTTTTTCTATATATTTATATCAATGTTGGATTGATAGTAGCGTGTTTTTTTATTGAAACTAATATCTTGAAACTTTTTTCTCTTGGATTTATAATATATGTATTATTCAAATCTGAACTTCAAGGTAACTCAACTACCATTCTTGTATGTACTAAACAAAAATCACGATTTCAACTTATTAAACTAAATCATATGTAAATTGTCACATACGAGTATATTTATTTAAATTTAAATAAAATATCAACCGATCGAAAATTTCTCTCATGCAAGATTTTTTCTTTGTATTTATCATTATTCTTTATTTAATAATGTCATTATGAAGTGAACGTTATAAATCGTGAAGATCTCAAAATTCTAGTGACTTGTTAACTGACAACAGATGGTGTTTACATATACATATAACACACATTTCTCTTGATTCTTCTTATTAGTGCAACCAAACCGACCGAAAATAATAAAAATCGTGAAGAAAGACAGAAGAAGAAGAGGAAGATGCCTCATTTAATTGTGCTAAAGTTTATGTGCGCAGCAGCGGCAACTTTTTGTGATGACGAATGAATTTTTGGGTCTGCTATTACTGTGTTAACTATGTATACTGTGTGTTCTCATATACATTCATGTATCTATATAAGCCATAATTTTTAATCATGTGAGTGGTAAGATAAATATACATATATAGACATTCTTATAGCGTTACAGACATGCACGTAAAAGAAATTAACATAAACGTTAACGACGTTTTAGTAACTTTCACTGACGAGTCTGATTATTATTATTATTATTATCTTTTTTTTTTGTATATCTTTTTGGTATATTTTGATATTTGCTTTTAATCTGGAAAAAATTTAGAATTAATAAAAAGTAAAAAGAAATACATGTATGAAATGCATCTACACAAAATAACATAGTAAAATTTTCTACAAAATGTTGAGTTGAAATGAAAGATACCACCTATTCATAAGGTATCTATACTTTCATGCAGCAGTTCAGAAAATGTATCTTAAACATTTTTATTAAATTCATTTGAAACGTTGAAACTCGCTGAACTTTTGTTAAGTAAACTTTATTTGTACGTGGGCGCTAAGCAATTTTAATTACATTTTATTGAACGTTTATACTTATACTAATTTTAATATATCCATTACTTTGTACTGGTATTGCCACTTTGACATTTGTTTAAATTTTAAAGTTCTGCAAAGTTATTGCATGCAAAATTATTTATTATCAGCGCTATTCTCGCCTGTGTTAGCCTTAAAAACTCTCGATTGTTCACTATTTTTGCATATAAAACACAGTTTATAATTTAACTGAAACTCGTTATTTATGCTAATCACATACTTTGTATAAATCGACAACACATAAACTGTGATTTTATTAATTTTTTTAAATTTAAGTTTATTTCTAATTCAACTTTTCTCTTCTTACCTACTGGTTTTATTGTTGATTTCAACAAATTATTTGACAATAAATAGTATATTTTGCAATAAATTGTTTGAAAGCAAATTTACTGAAAAAAACAATTTATTACTTGTAATTTGTTTATTGTAATATTTTAAATTATTTATAAATTTGCTTTTAACTAAATTAAGATAAATACCATTTGTTGGCAAAAAAATACATTAATAATAAAATTGATGTATGTAGAAATAAATTTTTTAATTTCTTAGTCAGTAGCATTTTATGGAATATTTAGTATTATAAGTTATTCTAACATTAAATATCTAGACGTTACGGTGGACAAACGATTTGCATGACTAAAACATGCTCAATTGAAAAAAATTAGCTGTGCCTTCTTTATCATCTCCGACCGCTATTTAAAAATGAAATTCTCAATTCTAAGAACAGGAAGCTGTTATATAACAAAATAATTTGATCGTCACTTCTATATGGATGTGTAGCGCTTAGCAAGGCTTCAAACACTACTATTCGCCAGCTAGAAATTGCATAAAGCTAGGCTCTGAGAATATTTTTCAAGGTACCATGGTACATTAGAACAAGTGACTTCGTCAGGGACCACAAGATTGATTCGATCAAAAAATACATAAGGGATAGAGCTCTGAAATTATTCACGAAAACTGACAGGCTTACCAACACCGCGCTATCGAATCTCAGAATGGTTACAGGCTCATCGGGGAGGTATGTAGATTTGAGGTAAATTATTGCTTAGTCTGATAAAGAGATAAACAATAATTCAGTCAAGACGTAGAGAGGAGTTATAAAGAAATCTCGCTTAAGTGCTCTGACTTAACTAGCCTCAACATAATAATAATATTCTCAGCAGTACGACTAACTTCTTTTATAAGTCTCTTAAGCAAATATTCAGGATTTTATTTGTATACCTCATGTAAAATCCAAAACTGATTTTTTGGTTCAAGAAGTAAAAAATAGTGAATATAAAGTAGTTCCATTTTATATAGTATTTACTGAGAAAAAACATATCAATAGATATCTAACAAATTGTTTTGAAATGACATTTTTTTTTGTGGTAAGGTGCTACTAAATATCGGAAACGGAACCCTAATCTAATGTTTTTTGGTTCAAGGAACAAGCTCAGGTAGATATATAGAAAACACTCAGTTTATATACTTAAATGCTTATAATTATGCATAAAATAAAACTAAATAATTAATTAAAATTAGTAAAAATTGTACAATTAATTTTAACTTTATTTTAAATAAGACGAAAACATAAATTTATTGAAATAATAAGCTGTCTTTGCAAACATTTTAAAATATATATTTTAAATATTAATATATTTTTTATGTATTTAAATTTTAATATTTATTAATATATCTTTAACATTTATTTATTTATTTAGAGGATTATATTTAAGCTATAATTTTAAAACTAATTATTGTTTTTTTGCCACTGTTGCTGTTAATGCTGCAATAGCCGTGTCCATTTCTTTCAAGACATAAGCTAAATTCAGTAAATAGTTATGTATGTATAAATAATAATATATATCTTTCGGCTTTCTATTATATTTGTATTAAAATTCAATTGCTTAAAAAGTTTTTTTGAAAGACTTTTGTGCTAGAATAGATAAAAAGTTATGAATGGAATTTTAGTCGATCTTACAAAGATCTTGCGAAAGGCGTTTAGAAATCTTTGCCAGAAATGGCATGTAAATATGAGAAAAAATATTTAAATGTTAGTATTATTAATTAAATTATTTTATTGGTATAAACTTGACGTTGTTTACGTTGTAACAGATTGGCATTGAGATATCACTCTGTTTCCTTCATTATATCTGTTAAAGACATTATTGTTAATGTTTAGGTCTCTAAGTAATACAACGTATCCAACTTTTAGATGAGTCTTCTAGAAAACAAAGGTGTTTTATTGCTCCAATATCGTATCAATAACGTAAGATTTTCCCGATTTTCTAGCTAAAACTAAAAAAAGTTTATCAATGTATTTTAGTAAATTCTATTAGTATTGATTTTCCAATAACTAATATGGCATTTATTTCACACCGATATTTACAGTTTTTTAAAAATTCAATATTGATCTATAGTTATTTTTTTATGTCACACGATTGACATTGATTGATTGTAGTTGTGATTATTTATCGATTATTTGTATAATATTTATGGTAACGTTTGTGTATCTTCCCCAATTATTTGCTTTAAGATATGTGCACAGTTTTCATTATAAAACTACATATTTTCTATTTTGATTAGTAATATTGATTTCCCACACTTTCTTTAGATGTGAAAATCATGGATACTTTTTTTTTAATATTATCTCTTTGTTTGTATACATAATAATTTCGTATCAAAAGATGATGGTACTATAAGTTGATGATGTCATAAACATATTTTAATATATATTTGGCTTTGTACTTAGTTTAATTGTACGAATGATCAATAAAAAAAATTTTCTATTACGCTTGTGATTGTTTGGTAAGTTAATAGTGACATTAATCTGCCATAAAACGTATATGTTTTTGTAACTCTGCACGGATGTAACTCATATATTGAGCATTTAGCAAATCCGCTTATAAGTTTATTTATTTAAAACAGCTCTATTAATCCTTAAAAATGTTAGATTCTTAATAGTGTGCTATATTTCATGCAAAGCAAAAGTGAAGCACTTTCCTCATCTTCTACAAGAAGGGTGTTTCGACCTACAACAATGATATTATAAGAGACAATAGCCCGTCGTCCATTCCATCATAAAACTAATATCTGTTCGAAGTTCCCTTCAATAATATCATTAATTTTTTTTTATATAGCAGTCAAATGTATAAATATTGTTGAAGGTGTCCTTATTGTGAAACTATATATTAACATACTTGGATTTACTATAAATGGAGTGATAAAAATGACTACAATAAACTTGTATTATCTGAATAATTTCACAAAACTATTAAAATTGATTGTAAATCAAAAAACTATGTTAATCTTAGTTGGAGATAGAGAGAGAGAGAGATCATCGATCAGCATGAAAAGACAACTCAATTTAGCAATGCTTGTTTGTCATGAAACGCTCACCCTTTCACTTTTGAAGCTTATCGAATGTAGCTTTTTATAGTGACTTTTTGTGAGTCTAGATAGATTAAGTAAAGAAATAGCTGATATTGAATGAAATTATCAAGTATCAGTGGATTAAATAAATTTGAAAGCGTGGCTTTGTAAAAGGGAAGTAATTGATTTGTTACAAAATTATTTGTAAGGAGCACTGAAACTTAATAAAATAAAATATAAACAAAATAAAAGTAAATTAAATTTTTTATGTTTATTTTTACTTTTTCTTTTGTAGTGTAAGCTTTCAAGTTAATATTAAATTCGAAAACTATTTTAACTTAAATTATTTAGGGGTTTTAAAAAGAAATGATATGAATTCTGAATTTAAGAATTTTTTCCTATATTCAAACTATATGGAAAGAAAAAGGAAGAGAGTTATTGGCAATATTAATTCGAGATATAACGCATCAAATGAAGCCCTAATCTTCAGTAATGAAACCAGTATCTCCAATATGACTAAGTAACTAATAACAACTAATAACTATAATAACTAAATATTAATAATAATAATTTAATAACTAATATTAACCAATAACTAAATAACTCGAATGACAAACAATTAAATATGGTAATGCAAAGTTAAAGAAATATATTAGCTCTATCCACTTGGTAAACCAAATTATAAGATATGTATTTTATTCGGTTATTTCCAGAAATACGGTGTTCTAATTAACTAATTAAAAAGAAATTCGAATATTTTTTAATCTCACTGATGATGAGTACTTGGCTATAATGAGTACTTGGTGTTGTATGGTCAGCCAAATTTCAATGAATTAACTATATTTTTGTTCTAGTCTTTTCGTTGCTACTCGAATTCTTCTAATTATTTATTTAGTATTATAAAATTATATATTATTTTTTTTCTTTTGGTTGACATGACTGCAGACTTTTGAATGTAGTGTTGGGAGTTTCACTATAACAATGTGCTTATAAATGGACAGTATATATTTGATATTAAAAAATTGAAAAATTGATAATTAAAAATTAATTTATTGCGGTTGAAAACATACATAGTGTAGTTAGTAAATAGCATATGTATGATTCCTAGTGATACTCTCCTCTGTGAAGGAAGTTCTTGAAGACTTGACAAAACTTAATTCAACTCAGTTTTCTTGCTTGTATGATAATTGCTATAAACTGCCTTATTAATTAGAAACTTTTCTGTTATTGAATACTAAAATAAACTTATAAAAGTTAATGCATATATTAAAAAATGAATTGAAAATTAATTTAATGCGGTTGAAAACACAATGTTTGTAGTTAGCAAATAGCATATGCATGATTCCTAGTGGTACTCTCCTCTGTGAAGGAGGGTCTTGAAGATTTGACAAAACTTAATTCAACTCTGTTTTCTTGCTTATATGATAACTGCTATAAACTGTTTTATTAATTAGAAACTTTTCTGCTACTGAATACTAAAATAAACTTATAAAAGTAAATGCATATCCATAAAAGTTCATATAACGATAACGATTAATGCATTTCAATAAAAGTATAAATTTTAACTTGACTTTTAGTAATGTTAAATTCTTACTCACTCTTCATAACTTTAGATATATTCAATTATTTTGCATTTAAATTCAATTTTCTTGTCTACGCGGACAGCAGAAATGCAAATGCAAATGGAAATGTATCAATTAAGAAACTTAATTTTACCCAACCAAAACCTTTAGTAATAAATTATTTCAATTACAAGTCCAATAATGGTAAATTTGTATCGATTATATGAGAATGTCAAAAGCGACAAGAACCACCACTCGCACACAGCTGTTGTAGCTTTTATAGCTGCTATAGCTGCTATAGCTGCTATGTGTTCCAAAGCAAAGAACTTGCTTGGACCATTCCAAAAGGCCAGACCAATACAAGCGAGAACATTAATAAGTTGGTAACAAGAGTCTGATTTCTAACCATAGTCAGAGTGGGCCATACAATCATCGTGTATTGTAAGCGTTAAGCCTTGTGCTTAACAAAATATGCTAATCGCGTACTGCGCTCATGCTGGGAGGCGTTTAAGTCAAAAAAGTCAGTACAAAAAAAAGAATAATAATAAAAGTAAAAATAATAATAAAAATAAAAATAAAAATCACTTGTAATTCTTTTATACGCCATTTTGTCAGCTTTGATATAACAATTTGTGCCGCTTTTCTTGGGCTGAGTGTGTATGCCTGCCTCTAAGATTTGTGCGGATTTACAAAATTGTGTTTTTGTTAACATATTTTATATAAAAATAGTATATAAAAAATAAACTAAACAAAAGAAAAAAAACAATAAAAAGTAAAAATAATAAAAAGTAAAAATATGCACGGCAATAATTGCGAAATTTAATTAAGCGCCACCAGCAGAAAACGTGTAATTCTGTTTTTTTTCTTATAAGTCAAGAGACGTTTTTTCGCATGACATGA
>NW_024032843.1:0-9143 GCF_002237135.1 Teleopsis dalmanni
AATATCGCCAACGCTTTGAAAGCCTAACTTGCGTGTACAAATACAGCTACGGCTGAAATCCAGACTTCGTGGATGTATTACTTCGAAATTTAACTTGTGTTTATAACTATATCGCTACCGCTTTGAAAGCCCGACTTGCGTGTACAAATATAACTACGGCTGAAACCCAGACTTCGTGGATGTATTACTTCGAAATCTAAATTATGTTTATAACAATATCGCTAACGCTTTGAAAGCCTAACTTGCGTGTACAAATATAACTACGGCTGAAATCCAGACTTCGTGGATATATTACTTCGAAATCTAACTTGTGTTTATAACAATATCGCTAACGCTTTAAAAGCCTGACTTGCGTGTACAAATATAGCTACGGCTGAAATCCAGACTTCGTGGATGTATTACTTCGAAATTTAACTTGTGTTTATAATAATATCGCTAACGCTTTGAAAGCCCGACTTGCGTGTACAAATATAGCTACGGCTGAAACCCAGACTTCGTGGCTGTATTACTTCGAAATCTAACTTGTGTTTATAATAATATCGCTAACGCTTTGAAAGCCTAACTTGCGTGTACAAATATAACTACGGCTGAAATCCAGACTTCGTGGATATATTACTTCGAAATTTAACTTGTGTTTATAACTATATCGCTATCGCTTTAAAAGCCTGACTTGCGTGTACAAATATAACTACGGCTGAAATCCAGACTTCGTGGACGTATTACTTCGAAATCTAACTTGTGTTTATAATAATATCGCTAACGCTTTGAAAGCCTGACTTGCGTGTACAAATATAACTACGGCTGAAATCCAGACTTCGTGGATGTATTACTTCGAAATCTAACTTGTGTTTATAATAATATCGCTAACGCTTTGAAAGCCTGACTTGCGTGTACAAATATAACTACGGCTGAAATCCAGACTTCGTGGATGTATTACTTCGAAATCTAACTTGTGTTTATAATAATATCGCTATCGCTTTGAAAGCCCGACTTGCGTGTACAAATATAGCTACGGCTGGAACCCAGACTTCGAAGCTGTATTACTTCGAAATCTAACTTGTGTTTATAATAATATCGCTATCGCTTTGAAAGCCCGACTTGCGTGTACAAATATAGCTACGGCTGGAACCCAGACTTCGTAGCTGTATTACTTCGAAATCTAACTTGTGTTTATAATAATATCGCTATCGCTTTGAAAGCCCGACTTGCGTGTACAAATATAGCTACGGCTGGAACCCAGACTTCGTAGCTGTATTACTTCGAAATCTAACTTGTGTTTATAATAATATCGCTATCGCTTTGAAAGCCCGACTTGCGTGTACAAATATAGCTACGGCTGAAATCCAGACTTCGTGGCTGTATTACTTCGAAATCTAACTTGTGTTTATAATAATATCGCTAACGCTTTGAAAGCCTAACTTGCGTGTACAAATATAACTACGGCTGAAATCCAGACTTTGTGGATGTATTACTTCGAAATCTAACTTGCGTATATAATAATATCGCTAACGCTTTGAAAGCCTAACTTGCGTGTACAAATATAACTACGGCTGAAATCCAGACTTCGTGGATATATTACTTCGAAATTTAACTTGTGTTTATAACTATATCGCTATCGCTTTGAAAGCCTGACTTGCGTGTACAAATATAACTACGGCTGAAATCCAGACTTCGTGGATGTATTACTTCGAAATCTAACTTGTGTTTATAATAATATCGCTATCGCTTTGAAAGCCTGACTTGCGTGTACAAATATAACTACGGCTGAAATCCAGACTTCGTGGATGTATTACTTCGAAATCTAACTTGTGTTTATAATAATATCGCTAACGCTTTGAAAGCCTGACTTGCGTGTACAAATATAACTACGGCTGAAATCCAGACTTCGTGGATGTATTACTTCGAAATCTAACTTGTGTTTATAATTATATCGCTATCGCTTTGAAATTGTATCTATAAATATAAACAATTGTATATTATAGCTTGTAAGTTATCGCCAATTTAGGAATTTAAATAGAATAAAGAAATTATTTGAATTGAAGGAAAAGAAAGCGTTTAAAACTTAAACTGAAACAGTCGAAAGGTAACCATCAATAAGTAAATAGAAATTTTCTTGTAAGGACCCTGGCTGTGGCTAAGCTATCCCAGCTATAGACACCCTCATCATAAGGAGGTTCATTACAAGTGGCGCCCGAGCAGGGACCCTCGACTTAAGAACACGATTCGAGAGCTGATCTACAGTATAGCACCTATTTCACCTGACCGAGCAGTGATTCGAAACGCTAGATTAGAGGATACGATTTAAGTGGCGAGACACATTGTGTAAATCATATTAACCGTTCGGTATAGAATAACACATTAGCAACATGAAACGTACATGGATAAGAAATGTGCGGAAAGAGGACTTAATTACATATCTGGAGGAATTTGGCTTGGAGATAACGGGGACCGTCGAAGACTTACGTCGTCGTCTGTCTAACTTTGTGGCCCACACAGATCATAAACCAGCTGAACACCTAAGGTTGAGTGAGTTGGAGACTAAACATAGTAAAACATCTACTGAAGAGTTAAATACGGACAGCCGAGACCAGGAACCTGTGGAACAACTGTGTAACCCCCGACTAGAAATACCCATGAAGCCAAGGACTCCAGTGGAACCGCCTCTGGTAGAACCACCAATGCGTGATGCACTTACTCTCTCAGTCCCGCAAAGGAATACGCAGGCAGCAGTCATCGACCAGGTTAGAAAATGGTCAATCCGGTTTGACGACAATCAAGATCCGTTAGCATTCGTTGAACGAGTTGAAGAATTAGCGGAAGTATATGACATCTCAAAAGATATGCTGGCTAGAAGTATGCCCGAACTATTAAAAGGACAGGCTCTGGAGTGGTTTCGTCATAATAAGAAAGAGTGGAGGTACTGGCACCTTTTCAAACATGACTTTTTAAGCTTCTTCCTACCGCACCGATATTTTGAACGTTTGGAAGATGATTTGCGAGCCCGGTTGCAACGAGCGGGAGAACCATTTCGGCGATATGTTCTTCAAATGCAAAAACTGATGCGACACTTGAAGATGACTGAGCAGGAGAAATTGGAACGACTATATCGAAACTGTGGAACTGAGTATCAGAGATATATAAAACGGCGAGACTTTAATTCGTTGACGGAAAATCAAACACAGGGGCCCAACTGTTCACAATAGAACATAATCGACTCTTCGCGTGCCTATTTATCGAAGGACAGCCGATGAAGGCAATTATCGACATGGGAGCCAGCAAAAGTTTTATAAACCCTAATGTAATACGAAGCGTGCACGGAAAGGTTACCGACACGAATATAGTGGTTCGATTGGCGGATGGCTCTCCACGACAGGTTAGTGAAAGTTTCAGGGCGACAGTTAAGATAGGCACGCAACAGTACAAGATGGACTTCTTACTACTGGATGGAATGACACAAGAGGTAGTATTCGGGATGGACTTTCTAGCTCTGACGCAAAGTGTACTCAATGTTAGTGGTATTAATATAAGGCTCGATGGAAATACACCACCAAGTGAACAACGGATAGTATATAATTCGACATTGAACGAAGCACAGACTATCGAAGATTTTCTCCAAAAAGAATTGGCGGATTTTGATGCAGTAGCTGGATTGTCAGACATCGCCACCCATGTTATCACTATGAGGGATGACAAACCTATCAAACAGCGTTATTTCCCAAAGAATCCGGCAATGCAGAAAATCGTTAATCAGGAAATCGATGAACTCCTGGAGAAGGGTTGTATAGAACGTTCCACCAGCGTATATAGTTCCCCGTTGGTGCTCGTGAAGAAGAAGGACGACAGTTGGCGTTTGTGCGTAGATTATCGGCAGATAAATGCGCGATCGATTCCGGATGCTTACCCAATACCACGAATCCAGCATATTCTAGACCAACTGCGAGATGCGAAATACATTAGCAGCTTGGACTTAAAAAGTGGGTATTGGCAAATCCCGATGGCTGAGAATAGTAAGGTATATACGGCTTTCACGGTGCCAGGACGAGGGCTATACCAATGGCGCGTGATGCCATTTGGACTGCATTCGGCGCCAGCAACTTTTCAGAGGGCGTTAGATACTGTAATTGGGCCCGACATGGAACCGTATGCCTTCGCCTACCTAGATGACATCATAGTCATCGGTCGCACGCTGGATGAGCATATAACCAATTTGAAGGAGGTATTCCATCGGCTTAGAAAAGCGAAGTTAAAGTTGAATATCAAGAAATGTAAGTTCTTTGCGAAGGAAATCAAGTATCTTAGCCACCTGGTAACACCAAAAGGCATCCATACTGACCCGGATAAGATTGCCGCCATTAAAGATCTCCCGGCGCCGAAGAACATCAGTGAATTAAGACGCTGTATTGGAATTGCCTCATGGTACCGTCGATTTGTCCCGCAATTCTCGAGTACTATACAGCCCTTAACTCAGTTGTTGAAGAAGGGTAAGCGATGGCAGTGGAAGTCGGAACAACAATCCGCGTTTGACATGTTGAAAGAAAAGCTAACAAGCGCCCCAATCTTGGCTTGTCCCAACTTTAATGAGCAATTTATGTTACAGACAGATGCCAGCAATTATGGTTTGGGAGTTGTCTTAACGCAGAAGATAGATGAAGAAGAGAAGGTTATTGCTTACGCTAGTCGCACGCTAAACCCAGCGGAGAGGAATTACACCACGACAGAAAAGGAGTGCCTGGCAATTGTGTGGGGTGTCAGGAAAATGCGGCAATATGTTGAGGGGTATCATTTCACAGTCATTACGGACCATTTGGCGCTGAAATGGCTAAATAAGATTGATAATCCTTCTGGTCGCATTGCGCGATGGGCGTTAGAGCTCCAACAGTATAATTTCGAGGTACAGTACAGGAAGGGTAAGCATAACATAATAGCAGACGCTTTATCACGACATCCCCAAACCATACTTACACAGCTAGATACCACCGAGGACCAGGAAGATGCATGCTCATGGCTCAGCAATCTGAAGAAAGCAGTGTTGAAGAACCCGAAGAAATACCCAGACTACACCGTAGAAAACAAACAATTATATCGACGCCTTCCAACACAGTATGGGAATGAGGGACAACCCGCTTGGAAACTATGCGTACCCCGAGGAGAGAGGGAACGAGTATTATGAGAGTCCCACGACGACGCTACCGCCGGACATGGAGGACAACACAGAACCATACTCCGAGTTACGGCCAAGTATTATTGGCCAGGTATGTACCGGGATATAAAGGACTATGTGTGGAAATGCGTAGTGTGTCAGAAGTTTAAAGTAAGTAAGAACCTAGTCCCAGGGAAAATGTTGACAGTGGTTCCTGATGAACCATGGTCTATTCTTTGTGCCGATTTCATAGGCCCATTGCCACGCTCAATCCGAGGCAATACGATGGCCTTAGTATTCTTCGATAAATTCTCGAAATGGGTGGAGATAATTCCTATGAGGGCAGCCACGACTGCAGGTGTGAAAAAAGCATTCAGAGAAAATATATTGGCGAGATTTGGGGTACCGAAGATTTTGATAACCGATAACGGTACGCAATTTACAAGTCACGCGTTTAGACAATTCTTAGAGGACCTGGGAATTAGGCATCAGACAACCGCACCATATTCTCCGCAGGGCAACCCCACTGAGCGTGCAAATCGCACTATAAAAACAATGATCGCACAGAACACCGCAACAGAGCAACGGCGTTGGGACGAGGGTATACCTGAGATAATGTTGGCCATAAACTCCAGTATTTCCGCTTCAACAGGCTTCACGCCAGCGTATGTTGTCCAAGGAAGGGAACCACGATTACCCAGAACCTTGTACGATGAAGTAACTCCAGGCATTGGAAAGAAGTCAGAGTCACCAGACATTAAAGCACGACGTTTGATCGAAATTTGTGGGATAGCCAAAAGAAACATGACCAAGGCCGCAATGGATCAATCTAGGTATTACAACTTACGCAGACGAGAATGGAAACCATTACTCGGGGAACTGGTCTTAACAAAAACACACCCACTGTCAAAGGCACAAGAAGGTTTTGCTGCGAAACTTGCACCAAAATACACGGGGCCCTATGAGGTTATTGATTTTACGTCACCAGTTATAATAAAATTGAGGGAAATGTCTACGGATAAGATTATTACGGCACATGTGAGTCAGTTAAAGCGATATCAATCCTAGAAAAGGTTCAGGTTTTTTTTTATATACATAATTTTATATTAACATACATTTACATCTAATACTGTTGGTAATATAATTTCTCGTAGAAAGACAAGGAAAAGGTGAATATATTACACATACAACGGAAAATAAATCAGGGTGGACGATTGGTATATCTAATACTGTTGTTATAAATATATTATAATAGCAAGATTAATATAGGATATATGCATTATATATTAGCGAATAAGAATTTTTATAAGTATATTATATCAATATTAATAGAGGAGATATACATTATATATATATTATCGAATAAGAATTGTTATAAATATATTATAATATCAATAGTAATATAGGATATATGCATTATAATATATTATCTATTATCGAATAAGAATTGTTATAAATATATTATAATATCAATATTAATATAGGATATATGCATTATATATTAGCGAATAAGAATTGTTATAAGTATATTATATCAATATTAATAGAGGATATATATATTATATATATATTATCGAATAAGAATTGTTATAAATATATTATAATATCAATATTAATATAGGATATATGCATTATAATATATTATCTATTATCGAATAAGAATTGTTATAAATATATTATAATATCAATATTAATATAGGATATATGCATTATATATATTATCGAATAAGAATTGTTATAAATATATTATAATATCAATATTAATAGAGGAGATATACATTATATATATATTATCGAATAAGAATTGTTATAAATATATTATAATATCAATAGTAATATAGGATATATGCGTTATAAGATATTAAGAAATAATGTGGTAAAGAGAGTTGCTATAAATACAATATAATATATGAAAACATATTAGTAGATAAGTTAGTAAAAATAAATAAGTTCATTATATATGCATTAGAATTTCAAAATTAATATATTTTATATATACTATAATATAAAGATCACTATAATGTGATGTATGTAATAATTATTACTGGAAAATTGTTTGTACTAAAGTATGCTAAATTTGTAAGGAAACAATTGAATAACGGGAAGAAATGAATTATGAAGTAGAGTATTAATATTTAAAAAAAAAAAAAGAATTTTGTTATTGTATTTAATTAATTGAGTATTATTAATATTTTAAAAAAAAACAATAATATATCCACCTGGCCGTTGAAACGCTTTAGCGCTTCATATGTAATGAATGCCGCATCGAAGAATCCAGACAAATTTGAAATAAATAAACACAAGAAAACATCACCATGAAACGACAAGATAATAATATAAACCTAGCAACAAAGCGTAAACTATATTTACGGTATATCGAACTTTTCGGGGAAGATTCGGATACCGAAGCTATAGGACGCGAGGTGCAGCAAAGCATGATCAGGCAGGCTGATACCGGAAAAGGTGCACATGATGAGGAGAACAGCAGGTCTAAGACCAATACCTCTTTGGAAGACATCTTACTGATCACAACCTCACCGACGAAGTGGGATGAGCAATATTCCCCACCTCGGGATAAATTGAACTGGGAATGTCCACCAACTCCACCTTCTGCCATATTTATTCTAAAGGCATCAACAGAGAACGGAAACAATCATCAGGTGACAAACGATAGAGCACTAAATCAAGACATCTTGCCATACCCAACAGTACTTAGAAGGTGGGATGAGCAATATTCCCCACCTCGGGATAAATTGAACTGGGAATGTCCACCAACTCCACCCATTGCCAAAATGATTTTGAAATTATCAGCGGCTAACAAAAACGGTCACCCATTGACGAGCAAGAAGGCACTGAAAGACGAAGAGATACGGCGGCCAGATTCATGCCCGGCCGACACACTGCGAAGACATGGGTATGATTCAGCAAAATGGTCTAAAGGGCGAAGACACCGCTTCAAGGCAATGCTGGATGGCGAATGGATGCTCGTAAGGATTGCGAAGAATGGAACGATTCGACTTACTCCATTTTCTGAAAGAAAGGGGGGAGTGTAACGACCCAATTTTTCCCTGCACAAAAATTAGGGTTACATAATACCACGCTGCCCTAACGTATTTGTGCAAATAATAATTATAACAATGAAAATTGTAAACAGCCAAAAACAATGCTGCACAGAAAGACTTAAAAAAAAAATATAAGCATGGGTAAAAATGGTAAACATGCAAAAACAATGTTTACACATAAAAAAAAATGCAAACTTGGTGATAGCGGAATTTAAAGCGTCACCAAGAACAAATAAAAGGCGATGTTTTTCTGAAATCGCTCTCTTTTTCGGTTTAGTTGTGATCAACGTTGGACGGCTCAGTTTTGGACCTGGCGACGGAGGAAAATTTATGGTAGACAGCAAGTCACTGGTGGAATTCTAGAACGTGTGCACAGAGCATACGACAGGTAAGGTGTATCGTACCGGTCTGGGAGCTTTAAAAGTTGTCAGATGAAGGATGTACATGGAAGGCTTCTAAAAGTACTCCATGGACATCCTGCACAAAAGGTACGACTTTACACCTGCGTGTAGTATGGCCCTCAAGGAAACACTGGGAAAAATCATTACAAGGTAACCAATACTGCTGATTAAACTAAAAAAAAAAACGGTAAGCATTTTTATCTTGTGCAGTACAAATATATAGGTATTACTTCGAAATTTAAATTGTGTTTATAACTATATCGCTATCGCTTTGAAAGCCTGACTTGCGTGTACAAATACAGCTACGGCTGAAATCCAGACTTCGTGGATGTATTACTTCGAAATCTGACTTGTGTTTATAATAATATCGCCAACGCTTTGAAAGCCTGACTTGCGTGTACAAATACAACTACGGCTGAAATCCAGACTTCGTGGATGTATTACTTCGAAATCTAAATTGTGTTTATAACAATATCGCCAACGCTTTGAAAGCCTGACTTGCGTGTACAAATATAACTACGGCTGAAATCCAGACTTCGT
>NW_024032844.1:0-9142 GCF_002237135.1 Teleopsis dalmanni
AATATATAATAACAAATAAAAATAATTCTAAGATTAACATATATATTGTGAAGCATATTAAATAATGCAAACAGATGATCAATACACGCTTTTATATTTATTTACCATCTGCATTTATCAATATTTAAAAGAATAATCTGTTTTCTTACACTCGGTTGCTATGTGATTCAAAATCATAACAACACTCCTACAATATTATCAGTAGAAATGTCTACGAATAAAATGAATAAGTTTTAATAATTAAACTGAGAATAGATTGCAGGAGGTCTCAATCTTTTAAATTTGTTTATCATAGTGTTGAAGCTTTAGAACTTAAGATTTATTAAGTGGACTTAATATTGATTTCAGTAATGTTGGATCATAATTTATAAATATATAATAAAATATATAATATATAAATAATAATAAAACTATGGTTGTGAATGAACCTAAAATTTTTCTTATAGCCGATTGTGTTTATAAATAAGAACTTCAATCATTATTCATTAAATAATAATTAGTCTTTTTTAAACTTCAAAGTACTTTTTTTTAGAAACCAACCCATTAACTCATAGATATTCTGGAAAATCTCCTCTGTTTTTTACGGTTCTTTTAAATATTCGACCAATATTCTTTAGAGCTATTAATTTTAATGGGCCGAATTTCGTTCCTGATATTTTAGTAAATCAATTTTTTAAACTCCCTAATAATTGCCTTCAAAAATAATTGCCTGTCAGATCTTTGCTTTGTCTTAAGATTTTATTCCGTACGGTAATCGAAATTCTTAGGCTAGACAAGATACTCAATATAAAGGCTTTATTAGAATGATAACTGCTCAAGCGGTAAGAACGGATACAGTATCAATGATATAGGTATAGGTAAAACATGAAAATCTGTTCTATGCCAACCAGTCCAATCTAACATAAGTATATAGTTGATGAATATAGAAAATTTTGAATGTAATGGGAATATTTAAATATTTAAAATGCAGACTTTTACAGTAGCAAACTATAATTTCAATAATTCATTGGTTTATCTACTTTTATGTGATTAATCGTTACCTTCCGATATCATTCAGAAAAACTTTTTACCTTTTTATTTACAACATGATTTGCTTAGAAAAACTAATAAGCAATCTATGTATATTTTCAGATATTTAAATTTTAAAGTTATAAGGGCAGGACCAAAGAATACCGAAGATATTCTTTGGGTAGGACAGTGACAGCAATTATATACACTATCTTGTTCTTGTTCAACACTGCAGCTTCAATAAAAAGAATGACTTATGGAATTATTTTAACGACATGCTGGTTAGTTAGAAAATATTATGTTGCTTTTCCCCTAACAGAACTATTTGAATTATCGTTCTTTTTTTCTATAATTGATTAGGTCGTTTTCTAACTGACTTACATCTTACATCTTAAAACTATTATCCAACCCCCATTAGCTTGTTGGGCGAATTTTTTTACTTACTCGTTGCTTTAGCGACGTTAAGGGATTGCCTTAAACTTGTGTACTCTAAAGAATATTACTCGATATGCTCAATTTAAGTAAATAGTGAACAGTGTTGCTTATAGGAATGTTATTGTGCCTTGATATTCAGACTTCTGTTTTGGTAAGCATTATACGTAACTACTATATGTATTTCATTTTCTGAGTTGAAAAACGTATTATATATTGAATTTTATTTAAATTTTATTGTAATTAAAATCAAGTTTATCGTTTTTTAAAATATCTCAATGCGTTTGTTGACTTAAGTATTTTACTTTTTCACACATGTAACCTACCACAACACCCCTCTTTTACGGTACACTGAATCTCTGAATTTATAATTTGGTAAGCAAGAGTGCGAGCTTATCAAAGCTTTGTGAATTGATAAAAAGAGAGCGAAGCAATAAAAATAAATTCAATTCAGGCGATTTATGAATCAGCGTTGAGAAAATGCGCGGATTTGGTCCGGATTTGTATTGAAAGGCGATGGGAGAAGTGGAGAGGTATTTACTTCAACTGCACAAAAGCACAGATGGTTTTCAGTAGTCGCTCAGCGGTGATTCTGTATTGCAACAAGTGTCTAGTATAGAATTTTTTTTTGAATTAACTTGATATCAAAAAAAAAAAAAAACATGGTATTAGACTTGGAACAGAAAACTTATTTTCTAATCACAGGTGCCTCACGTGGTATTGGACAAACCATGGCCATACAAATTGCAGCAAAGCTGAAAGCGGGTTCTGTTGTTGTATTGTTAGCACGAAGTGTCGATGGTTTAAATAAAACCAAACTTGCTATTGAAGCCTTGAAAAAAGATTTGAAAGTATGCATATTTTCAATTGATCTTACAAAGGCCAAAGAATCGGAGTTTGAAGAAATATTGCATCATTCGCTTAGTGATTCCGATGAAGAAGGTAAAAATTTTGAACGTGCCTTTATTATACACAACGCTGGCTCTGTTGGTGATGTCTCCAAACGTGCTGTTGATGTTTCAGACACCTCAGCCTGGACCGAATATTATCATTTGAACTTGTTTTCTACAGTTTCATTGAACTGCGAATTCTATCGAAAATTTATTGGTGTGCCCAAATTGGTGGTTAATTTGAGCTCAAAGTGTGGCATTGAGCCTTTTGCTTCAATGAGCTTTTATTGCTCCGGCAAAGCAGCTAGAGATATGTACTTTCGTGTTCTAGCTGTTGAGGAGACAAAAGACTCCATCGTACTTAATTACGCACCTGGTGCAATTGATACAGATATGACAGAATTGGTGCAAAAAGAAACTATTAATGAGGATCTTTCAGCGGCCTTTAAGCAACAGAGGGATACAAAAACAATGTTAACAACTACAGAAACTACTGCCAAATTCATAAGTATTTTGGAATCAGGAAACTTCAACTCAGGTGATCACGTTGATTATTGGGATTAATATACATGTGAAATAAACAAAATATGGAAGCGAAGGTGCTTAGTAAGAAGGTGCTAGTTAGCTTATTTTCTTAATCGAAAGTCACAATTTTTTAATTCTTATAATGTAAACTTATTAAAATAAAGTTTTTTTTTAATGATTATTGGAAAATGTGATTTACAAAGAAAAAATTATTTACATTCAATTAAATAATTAAAAGAAATCTGCAGCTTTTAGGCGTTTTGTAGGAATATTTAACAAATCATCTGTCAAATATGTTTTGTCACTAATTTGTTTAGGTGTGTTCGTTGCGGATGAGGGAGTATTTGGATTGGTTACAGGTGTTTTGTGCGTTTGATTTGTTTTTACCATCGCTAGATGTGCTTTGGATTTTGTTTTTGCGATTGGTGTTCGTAATGGGGAAGGTGTCATGGACGGCGTACGCAAACCCAACTTAGTGGTTGCAAAACGACGTGCTGCAGGTGACATTGATGCTAATCTATCTATATTGTTACGTATGAGTGGTGAATTAATATTTTTTCTGGCTGTATCCATTGCACGCTGTTTTTGTGCACGCATTTTCTCTCCAACTTTTTCAGCCAATTCAAGCGCAATAGTTTCTCGTCGTGAGTTCTCATTTATTTTAAATGAGGGACCTGCATTTGAACGCACTGGCGTATCAGAGCCATCTAGACGAAATGGCGTTCCTTCTACTTCACCCCATGTCATTAATGGCGAAAATGCATCACCCGGTCTGGGCGAAGGTGTTTTTACTAAACTAAAACCCTTTATTTGTGGTGTTTGTTCTTTGCTTACTATTTTTCCATCGACACCAAATTTCTCACTTGTTGATGTGGCTTGACTAAGGGCTGCATTCGTAACAGTCTTCTGGCTTAATTCTTCATTGAATGGATTTACTGAAAGCCGTGTTGCATTGTGTTGTATAATTTGCTTCCGATTAACAGCTTCAACGCGTTCTGTTTCAGTCAGTTCCACACCATCTGGTATATACATAATAGAATTCATATTTTTATAGGTCCATGTTTCAATCTAAAAATAATTACTTAGTTAAAAATATATTTAAAATATTTGTGAGTACATACTTTTCTCATTGGATCTGGATCTTCAAATTGCTTTTCTATACTTGGCAAAGTAAGTGCACGTGCTAGTTTATCCGCAGAGATTTTTTCTTCATTGTATAGTACTGAAAACTTTTCGCGCAATTTTTGTTCTGCAGTATCAATAATTTCTTGAAAACTGTAATTATCTTCACTGGTATATGCTTGTAGAAATGAATCAAGTGAATGTTTATCTGACAAGGATTTTACACTATTTTCCAATTTATTTGATGATGTCGATAATGTAGATTTTGGGGTATCATTTCCATGTGACTCATTCCGTGGTGTATGTCCAATGTTACTAGTTGGTGTTTCAAAAGTATCTGGCGTCATAGCTGATAGAAAAACATTTTTTTATATTATAAATAATTATTATTGTTCCTAAGTTAATTTAAATACTTACAACGACTTCGAGCTGTTGGTTGTCGTCCGCTGAATTTTGAGCGTATAATTTCCATTTGTGCATAATCCTTTCGTTCCAAAGCATCGAGATAATCATTTTGGGCACGTAATTTTTCCAAATCAGGAAAGAAATCTCGCTGTATAATTTTCGAAAGTTCCTATAAAATAAAATAATTTCAAAATGAATATTTCACAACTAAGCCTTTTAACACACCTCTATGTACTTTTCCTCTGTTAGTATTTTTTGTTTTTTCTTCACTGTACCAATAGGCCGCTTAAATTCAACTAAAGCATTATCACGACTTTTTATATTTGCTACTGCTAAACTTCCTGGAGTTTTTGGAGTTTCAGACATTTTGTCTATAATAAACAAAAAACAAAAATTTCACTTTAAGTTTTCGATTACAAATATCTACAGCTGACAATGACACATTGAAGTGCTGCCAAATCTCACGTGTATCCCAAGTTCCACATTCCACAAAATTTATTTATTTTCAGTTCTAACGTATATTTGAAATATTTTATATAAAGAACAAATGACGTTCACACATGCTTAATATATATTTTTATATATATAGTTAATATATAGTGTTTAGAACACAATATTAAACTAAAAGACAATATATGTATGTCTTTTTGCTTACACATTTATTTTAAAAATTGTAATTAATTTAAATTATATGCTTCTTCAACAATTCTTAATGTCAAATTATTATTAGAATTGTCTAAATATTAAATAATTATTTTAAGCAGTTTGTAATTTTAATTATACTTATTACATGGAAATATTTTCTTTAATAACGTTTAAAAATATAATTAATGACATTTTTGCTTAATTTTAGATATTGGTAAACTAATGATTAACTAATGATTAATAAATTTTGAGAAGTTCCATTTTGACTTAAAAGTGTTATGTTTTTGATTTCAAGCCCAGATATAATAATATATGTAATATATATGTACTGGATTTTTCTGAAATGTATTTTGAATTAGATTTAAACTTTAAACGGTTTAATGAACATTCTACTTACGCTGTATACAAGATGCTTGGTTTTAACTATATGGTGAGTAAAATGCAAATTTAGAATTATAAAACAGTTATTCAACATACATTGATTTATATCATAGGGAAACTCTAAAATTTAGAATAACCAAATAAAAATTCAACGTAAAATTTTGTCAGATTAATATGCAGAAGGCAGAAGTAATACAGAAACTGTACTGAAGAACGCGACCAGTACAATAAGAAGAAATGTAAAGCCTACTACTCGCATTCCTTTTATATGAAAAAATATGTTGGACAAAATTTTGAAAATGTGGAAATTTGCAGTTTTATATCATTTGTAATATTAAAAGTTAATACGAGGCTAAGAAAAACTAGTAAATCATTTTCCACTGAAAAAGTGAATATATATTGATATTTATAATATAAATATCAATATACCGCATTCTGTATTAGTAACTTGCGACAAGCCGCCTGACTGATTGCCTGGCGTAGGCTTTAGCTAACTGACGGAGGCTACTGTATGCAGCCAAGGACTATATACGACTTTTACGACCAGCTAAGAAAAAAATAAAGAATGATTTGAAGTACTTTCTTTTAACTTGCTTGTTTTAAGAAGTTTTCTCATCTTAATTTTTAGTATTATCTTAATGCTATTAGGTTAATAATTATATTTTTCTCAAATGATATGAAAATTAATATAACATGTGACAGAATATGATTTCTACTTAAAACGAGATTTTTAGTTACATTATATAGGACTGTCTGTATGTGATCTGGCATAGGAGAAAAATATCGGACTGGCAGCTTCTATTTCCAATAACACATTCTGACATTTATTCGCAAGACAATGTAGTCTACTAGGTAAAATAGGTAGGTTGAAGTGACAGCCTTGTTTCCAAAAAACCCACTTGAGTTCAAATAATGGCCCATTGTGATACCATAGGAATAGCATTGTTACGTACATAGATTTAAATCAGTATACAGCCAATGCCGAAAAGGGTAACGACTCCCACATTCGGTGAAGGAAAACTAACCTGACAGTTCTATAAACTTGACCAGGTCCCTTACATTACAGGATGTAGGTAAAGTTCAGTTATTAGAAAAAAAAAATCTGCTATGCTTTTAGTGACTCGTTGTACTGGAAACATAGTTTTTCGTAAACTTCTCTGTACTACAAACATCACAGTCGGTTAGTTGAATCAATTTTTAATAGAAACTAAACAATATTTCCAATTTTTTAAACTAAGAATTTGGATTACATTTAGAAAGTTTTAAATTATTAATTTTTTAATCATAAAATTGTTACACAAATAACTCTAAATGTCTCAATATTGACGAGACTAATGTGCATCTGCTATGCTCCGAACTGCTGGTACTATATATTGTCTACAATATGAAGTGCGTGTATTATGCGCTTGTAGGAACATATATGCGAATCACAAATCTTTTAACAGTTGGTAATAATATTCTCATAATTTTTGTTGTCCCTTTAATGTTTTTGAAAGTTGAAATATGCTTTCTAAATATTATTTTTTGTTTATGCTATTTTCGGAGTACTCCATAGGCTCTCCAACGATGAAGCGTACTTCACGACTAAATTGGGAGTCGCACATTTTAGGCGCTGCATTTTAATGGTTTTTATGCACACAACATCGTTGTCATCGATAACATTAATATACCGAACATTTCAACACTTCTGCAGAATGTTCATGTAGAAAATGACAAAGTCTGGAAGTTCTGTGAAGTTCTGTGAAGGCAGAGAACTAATAAACATTTGCAGCAAACGTGCCACCGATTTTTATAGCCTGTAACTTCCTATTTGGTTGATCACAACATAAATATTGAATAGTTCTTGTATGGGAGATTGGGAGAGGAGTGCGGTTTAATTACGAATTTTTATTTGTGCTTGAATTTGAATTACGCGCTCAATTTCCTATGAATCAAGACTGAGCGGCGTCATTCGTTTTAATTGCTGACATTGTCGTATTTCGAACGAGTTGGTCGCCAATCTTGGTGCGCACAGATGATGCTGCGTTAATTGATGAGCTGCAGTAAATGAATGAAAAAGTAATTTATTATTTGAGTAATGATATTAACGAGAAAATGAAAACAATTAAATTTAATACAAAAATTTGTTAATATTCCCTGCGGTATTAATTTGGGGTAGTCAAATTCATCTGTGAGCAAAATTTAATACTTGCTGTGGCAAAAGAAATTACTCATCGGTTAAAGATACACAATTGAAATGTTCCTTGAACTTTTTTTCATAAGAAAGTAGCACGAAAATCAATATTTTAATATAGTCATTTATATGCAGACACACAAATTTCAGAATATTAATAAAAAATTTAATCTTAATGTGAGCAAATTTTATAATGATGTATATTTGGCGATATCCAGAACAGCTATATGGTCAGCCCAAGGGTTTACTTGATTAACACAACCGTTCAGAAGGAATTGGATTTGAAATTTTTTTTTACGTTCACCACCAATTTCTAATCAAAATAGATTTCTTTTCATATTTTTTTTATTTTTATTTTTTTATTAACGATTCTTAAAATATAGACAAAAATTGTTTTAATATTGTGCCTAGTATAAATAACAAATAAGAGATACTAATAAGCAATTTGATTGGAATATTTAAGGTAAAAATGAAGCTATTTTGCTACAAGTTGTCCATTAGGTCTCCCACTGTTTCCCTTTTTAGCCGTCTAGATACTGCAACCGTCTGGAGAAGACTTGATGCTGTAACGTTGACATGTGTTTTCAACGGCATACCTTTTAGCCATGTCGTCGACTGTTGGCAGGCCAAAGTCACGGTGGAGATCACTGTTTCTAATGTAGTATGGAGCGTTTACGATGTAACGTAATGTTTTATTTTGAAAGCGCTGGATAGCGGGATGGATTTCTTTTCATATGACATAAAACTCAAACAAAACATTTATTAATAAATAGACAATTAAATCTATATGGTAATTAAAACAATTTCTTTTGGATTTGAAAATTTTCTCCCTATCATCACCATTTTCTATTCGAAATGGATTTCTTTTCATATGACATGAGACATATGACATATCTGTACTGTCCTCAATGTGATATAAGCAACAAACTATTATCTATTTATAATCAAATCAATTAATTAATTTAAATCATGTATCTATAAAAATTAAATGAGTATCAATGAATTAAAAATTAAGTCTACATAAACTTAAATAAAATCCTTTAATTCTTAAAATAAGTGTCGTATTATTCTTACTGTATTCAAGAAAAAGCCATAAATTGCAACAATTTGTGTCATAAAACACATATTTATATATATCTGCCTTTTATGCCTCATAAAATATTGCATACTTCTCACTTATTTACATCACACCATTACATCAATGGCCACATCAACAGCTTTCAAGGCATATAAGTCAGCAAGAAGCAGGGAAGCACAAGCTTAACATTTAAAATCGCGAAATGTTGTCAACAGCGTTCACTTATGTTAAGTGCGTGAAAAATTTGCTTTATTAGTAATTCACCTTAAGTAGTCACTGAGTAAATCTAGTAAAATTGTTTTTCATATATTTAAAATAAAAACTTATGTGCAATATATTGTAATGATCAACTTTTATATTATCAAATGTATTTATGTATGTAAATTCTTAAGCAGTATTATGCGATCAACTAAACGAAAAGGGATTTTGAGTTTTTACCGCTTGGAAATACGAGTACGGAATCATGTGTTTGTGCTTCATATA
>NW_024032845.1:0-9140 GCF_002237135.1 Teleopsis dalmanni
GGTGCCAATAATCCGTTCGCGTAGTTAACTTGCTTTGCGTTAATTTATGCTTTAGAAGATTTAGTGTTTCCAGCAGAGATCGTAGGCAAACGTATTCGTGCCAAATTGGATGGCACACAAATTATAAAGGTGCATTTGGATAAGAATCTACAAACGACCATTGAGCACAAAGTAAGTGTTAAATAACACTTATTTCATTAAATCTTTTTTTTGCACTTGTGGTTTTTGCTGTTTAAAATTAGTGGTCCAATGTTTCGTTTACGCTTCATTGCTCAAACTGAATTGTAGCTCATTCATATATTGGTAACATTCATCAAATTTAATGAGTCTAGCAATTAACTTGCAGCAATTAATTCAATATGACTAAATAATAATAATTCATTAAACAGAATAATATAACAATTTTGCATGATTTGCATAAGGAATTATTTGAAAATAATTTCTGTTGTACGAATACGAGAACGAGTACGCGTAATTACCGTACATTGTCTATAAAGTTTTGTTGTAACATTGAAAAAATATTGTAAATTTTTTGCATTGCTATTTACTGTTATTCACGATTTAAAAAATTTTTGTTGCATTTACCATATTGAGTGGTGCTCGTGTCGGTTATCTTCATTTCTTGAACTTTGGATTTATTACTACATTTTTGGTTTATCATAATCAAACGTAACTGTAAATAAAGAAATTTAACATGAATCGGACTAGAAGAAAAATTGAACGCCCAAAGAATCCCTACTCAACCGCTAATATATTTTCGAGATGGAGTTTCTGGTGGATGAGAAAAATATTTCATAAGGGTTTGCAAGGACCACTTGAAGAGGAAGACTTATATCAGCACCGTAAAGACTTAGATAGTGAACGAGTAACTACAAAGTTTTCGTAAAAACAAGACTGTGCAATAATCCGTTCGCGTAGTTTAACTGCTGTGTATTTTATTTTAGAAGATTTAGTGTTTCCAGCAGAGATCGTAGGCAAACGTATTCGTGCCAAATTGGATGGCACCCAAATTATATATAAAGGTGCATTTGGATAAGAATCTACAAACGACCATTGAGCACAAAGTAAGTGTTAAATAACACTTATTTCATTAAATCTTTTTTTGCGCTTGTGTTTTTTGCTGTTTAAAATTAGTGGTCCAATGTTTCGTTTACGCTTCATTGCTCAAACTGAATTGTAGCTTATTCATATATTGGTAACATTCATCAAATTTAATGAGTGTAGCAATTAACTTGCAGCAATTAATTCAATATGTCTTAATAATAATAATTCATTAAACAGAATAATATAACAATTTTGCATGATTTGCATAAGGATAAGGAATTATTTGAAAATAATTTCTGTTGTACGAATACGAGAACGAGTACGCATAATTACCGTACATTGTCTATAAAGTTTTGTTGTAACATTGAAAAAATATTGTAAATTTTTTGCATTGTTATTTACTGTTATTCACGATTTAAGAAATTTTTGTTGCATTTACCATATTTGAGTGGTGCTCGTGTCGGTTATCTTCATTTCTTGAACTTCGAATTTATTACTACATTTTTGGTTTATCATAATCAAACGTAACTGTAAATAAAGAAATTTAACATCAATCGGACTAGAAGAAAAATTGAACGCCCAAAGAATCCCTACTCAACCGCTAATATATTTTCGAGATGGAGTTTCTGGTGGATGAGAAATATATTTCATAAGGGTTTGCAAGGACCACTTGAAGAGGAAGAGTTATATCAGCACCGTAAAGACTTAGATAGTGAACGAGTAACTACAAAGTTTTCGTAAAAACAAGACGGTGCAATAATCCGTTCGCGTAGTTTAACTGCTGTGTATTTTATTTTAGAAGATTTAGTGTTTTCAGCAGAGATCGTAGGCAAACGTATTCGTGCCAAATTGGATGGCACCCAAATTATAAAGGTGCATTTGGATAAGAATCTACAAACGACCATTGAGCACAAAGTAAGTGTTAAATAACACTTATTTCATTAAATCTTTTTTTGCACTTGTGGTTTTTGCTGTTTAAAATTAGTGGTCCAATGTTTCGTTTACGCTTCATTGCTCAAACTGAATTGTAGCTCATTCATATATTGGTAACATTCATCAAATTTAATGAGTCTAGCAATTAACTTGCAGCAATTAATTCAATATGTCTAAATAATAATAATTCATTAAACAGAATAATATAACAATTTTGCATGATTTGCATAAGGAATTATTTGAAAATAATTTCTGTTGTACGAATACGAGAACGAGTACGCGTAATTACCGTACATTGTCTATAAAGTTTTGTTGTAACATTGAAAAAGTATTGTAAATTTTTTGCATTGCTATTTACTGTTATTCACGATTTAAAAAATTTTTGTTGCATTTACCATATTGAGTGGTGCTCGTGTCGGTTATCTTCATTTCTTGAACTTCGAATTTATTACTACATTTTTGGTTTATCATAACCAAACGTAACTGTAAATAAAGAAATTTAACATGAATCGGACTAGAAGAAAAATTGAACGCCCAAAGAATCCCTACTCAACCGCTAATATATTTTCGAGATGGAGTTTCTGGTGGATGAGAAAAATATTTCATAAGGGTTTGCAAGGACCACTTGAAGAGGAAGAGTTATATCAGCACCGTAAAGACTTAGATAGTGAACGAGTAACTACAAAGTTTTCGTAAAAACAAGACGGTGCAATAATCCGTTCGCGTAGTTTAACTGCTGTGTATTTTATTTTAGAAGATTTAGTGTTTCCAGCAGAGATCGTAGGCAAACGTATTCGTGCCAAATTGGATGGCACCCAAATTATATATAAAGGTGCATTTGGATAAGAATCTACAAACGACCATTGAGCACAAAGTAAGTGTTAAATAACACTTATTTCATTAAATCTTTTTTTGCGCTTGTGTTTTTTGCTGTTTAAAATTAGTGGTCCAATGTTTCGTTTACGCTTCATTGCTCAAACTGAATTGTAGCTTATTCATATATTGGTAACATTCATCAAATTTAATGAGTGTAGCAATTAACTTGCAGCAATTAATTCAATATGTCTTAATAATAATAATTCATTAAACAGAATAATATAACAATTTTGCATGATTTGCATAAGGATAAGGAATTATTTGAAAATAATTTCTGTTGTACGAATACGAGAACGAGTACGCATAATTACCGTACATTGTCTATAAAGTTTTGTTGTAACATTGAAAAAATATTGTAAATTTTTTGCATTGCTATTTACTGTTATTCACGATTTAAAAAATTTTTGTTGCATTCACCATATTGAGTGGTGCTCGTGTCGGTTATCTTCATTTCTTGAACTTCGAATTTATTACTACATTTTTGGTTTATCATAACCAAACGTAACTGTAAATAAAGAAATTTAACATGAATCGGACTAGAAGAAAAATTGAACGCCCAAAGAATCCCTACTCAACCGGTAATATATTTTCGAGATGGAGTTTCTGGTGGATGAGAAAAATATTTCATAAGGGTTTGCAAGGACCACTTGAAGAGGAAGAGTTATATCAGCACCGTAAAGACTTAGATAGTGAACGAGTAACTACAAAGTTTTCGTAAAAACAAGACGGTGCAATAATCCGTTCGCGTAGTTTAACTGCTGTGTATTTTATTTTAGAAGATTTAGTGTTTCCAGCAGAGATCGTAGGCAAACGTATTCGTGCCAAATTGGATGGCACCCAAATTATAAAGGTGCATTTGGATAAGAATCTACAAACGACCATTGAGCACAAAGTAAGTGTTAAATAACACTTATTTCATTAAATCTTTTTTTGCACTTGTGTTTTTTGCTGTTTAAAATTAGTGGTCCAATGTTTCGTTTACGCTTCATTGCTCAAACTGAATTGTAGCTTATTCATATATTGGTAACATTCATCAAATTTAATGAGTGTAGCAATTAACTTGCAGCAATTAATTCAATATGTCTTAATAATAATAATTCATTAAACAGAATAATATAACAATTTTGCATGATTTGCATAAGGATAAGGAATTATTTGAAAATAATTTCTGTTGTACGAATACGAGAACGAGTACGCATAATTACCGTACATTGTCTATAAAGTTTTGTTGTAACATTGAAAAAATATTGTAAATTTTTTGCATTGCTATTTACTGTTATTCACGATTTAAAAAATTTTTGTTGCATTTACCATATTGAGTGGTGCTCGTGTCGGTTAAATTTAATATTGTATAAAAAAATATTCACTTGATCAAATTTGACACTCAATTTAACATAAAATTCACACACTTTCTTTATGGATTTGTTTTATTGATTTAAATTTCATAATAATAAATAATCTAATAAGGGCCCTCGTAAAGTTGTTCTAACGGTGTCGGAACGCGATCGATGCGTAGGAATACATACTTGCTCTCTGACAGCTCGCTGGGTACTAAGACTGGTTGTTGAACGTGTCGCAGTCCAGGTTGAGTTCGTACATTACCTAAGTTTCTGCACAGTAACTTTACGAAGTCTGTTTCGCTTGGTTTGATTTTGACTTCTGTCAGCAACTGTACCGGGACTCTGAGAGGGTTGCCGTACTACAACAACAATGGGCTTGGCTGCTTCAGTTGACACTGTGTCTTGAAGTCCACTTAAAGCATGCTACCGAATATCATCAATTTTTTGCTGAAATAAAATATGCCGAGCAATGACTCGTGAAGCGTGATGACATTTTAAATAGCAAATATTCTCAATCGGATTTTGGTCTTGATCAAGGTGAAGCTTTATTACGTGGTATGCAGGATTTACGTGAAGAATTGAATGCTTTTAGTGAAACTGTTGCTAATTTGACCCATCGGGCTCAAACAATTGTTCCAATATATAAAAGACGACAACCGGTAAATAATCAATGCTCTGTACAAGCAATATGTGCTTATAAGCAGCAAGGTCAACTACAAATTGAAAAGGGAGAAACTTGTATCTTGCTCGATAACTCTAGTCGAGTTAAATGGAGAATTCGTAATTCAATAGGACAAGAGGGTTCAATTCCTAGTGCTTGCTTATTAATGCCTCCTCCTGACCAAGAGGCAATTGATGCTGCTGAACGACTTAAACGGTTATTCGATCGTTTTGTGAGCTTATGGCAAAAAAACATTTACGTCTACGTCAAAATATGATTTTTGCTACAATTCGTGTTGTCAAAGGATGGGACTTTGACCAATTTCTTGCAATGGGTCCAGAACAGCGTACAGCGATACGGCATGCACTCAATGATGACGCAGATAAACTTTTAAGTGAGGGTGATCCAAATGATCCACAATTAAGACGTTTACGCCGTGAAATGGATGAAGTAAATCGTTTATTTGACGAATTTGAAAAACGCGCTAGAGCTGAAGGTAAATTAATTTAATTAAATTAGTTTATTTTTATTTTTTTCGTAGGCGGTATATTCACCAATTATAAAAACATTTTATCAAATAACTGTCATACGAACTTAATTTCAATTAAATTTAAGTGTAAATTTTTTACTTGATGTTAGATTGAATACATAAATTTGTTTAGTACGAAAATAGTATTCTCTTCAATAGTGTCTTATTAAAACTATTTCTGTATCGTTTGTGATGAAGAAATTATTTGCCAGCCGTAGAACTCGTGGTACTAAATAAATAATTTTAGCTTAAATTTAATTTTACAGATTTAAAACGTATTCAAATATTTTATTATACTTTTTAGAGGAAAGCAAACAAGTTAGCCGAATCTTCACAGAAGAATGCATTGCAATCAAAGGAAAACTTGAGGACATATTAATCTCAATTCTCGCTTTGGAAATTTACTTTGCTTCATTTCAAGAAGCGCCAAACGAAAATGGATGTGTGTATGCGAGAGTTGTCTGACTACGAGAGAAGGAAAAGAGAAAGGGCGAAAAACAATATATTCGCTAATAAATTAATTTATAAAAAAATTGTAATTTATATTACAAATTTTTTTTAAACAATTATAATAAACTAAATATATATAAGCTTATAATATATATTTGCCCCTTAACAAATATATAACAAAAAATATTTTATGCAAATAAATTTTGCGCGGCAGTTTTTTGCACTTGTCATTTTACTCTTATTCGTATGTGAATTTGATCAAAAATCACTTGCTCTGCTCTCTCACTGCAAGCAAACGGTTCAGTTTCTGTTATTCCTTCTTTCTCTATTTAACAACTTTTTTATATAGTTTTTCGATTTTCGTTTTTGCTGTTGTTTGTTTGCACAGAATAGAACATAAATATTTTAGGCGGCCACCGTCTTGGAAGTCAAGTTATTTGTTTTTGAGGCCGTGCACTACACACTACACACATATGGTGTGTTTGTTAGTTTGTTTAATTTGTTGTGCAAGCGATGTTTGCAAATTTTCTTTTTATCTTCCCTTTCTGTTAGCAGAAGTAGCCAATTTCCTCAAAGAATTACTATTTTGAATCTTAAATTATTATTTGTTAATTTCAGAGCTACCTCAAACAAAATAAATCAAAACTTATATGCTTTGTTAACTAAAAGCCTGCAGTAAATTATTGAAATCCAATGCATTTAAAAATGTACGCATGTACATGTAAATGAACTGCATGTAAAACAAAATTTTTGAACGTGCAGCCAAAAATTGCGACATCAGAAGCACATTAGCCTATACGATATCTAGATATACTATAAAATATTATTAAATATTTACATAGCTTCCTTAGCAAAAAAAAAAAAAAATTGATTTTAGAATGACTTTAAAAACTTTATCTAAAGTACATACATATATATTTGATGCATGAATCAAACCTTTTTAGTGGTTCATTGAATTCTTTTTTTATAATAAAATTATTTGCGAATTAATTTAAGGATTAAGTTTGCAGAAAAAAAGATTTTTTTTTCTTAATAAATTAATAATAGTAAATAATTACACAAATTTACCGGCTAAAAAATTCTTTTATGAGTTCATTTAATTTTTATTTCGACGAAATTCATCGGAATACTCTAGAAATTCATTTAAATCAGTGTCAAAAATGTCTTTAAAATAATTATTTTCTATATATGAAAGTTATTTTCTATGTAAATTGCTATAATTTTTAATTTTATTAAATTATTACATTAGTTTTGCTGATATAATTAATATATAATATATTTTTGAGTTAATTGAATTTTATTAAGTAAAAATTCATTTTCCTGCTTTGCGGGTTTTACTATTTACGTATATTAATAAACTGCAATTAAAAATGATTTAATTCATAAAATTGTAAAAAAATTTAAAAAAAATTATTTAAATAATTTAAATAATTTAAATAATTTAAATAATTTAAATAATTTATATTTATACATGTTATATAAAATTTAAATATTTAAAAAAACTAATAAGCCGAAAAATATATCAATTAAAGTGCATTTCCACAATCCACATTCATTGTGCAGTTTTATAAACTGTAAAACTTCTGCATAACATTTTATTTGTTATTCGAAAGAGAAGGAACGCATATAAATCATACAGTTACTATACTAAACAATTGGTGAGAAGAGCATTGTGGATTGTATTGCATACAAGTCTGCTAATACAATCCAAACAAACTGATTTATATACACGACTTCTCAGTGTTTCAGTTTTATTACGTTTACAGCGTTTGAACAATACGGTCGCGATCTGTAGTGTACGGAAAAATTTTCAGCGAAAATTGAAAATTGTGTGTGAATATTTAAAAATAAATAGTTAAAACATAAATAAATTTGAGTTTATTTAACAATAATTATTGTTTTTATATTCCAAAATAAAATTAAAATTTTGTGATTTTATTATATATAACAATTTGCCGCTAATAAAACTTGCAGCTGACAAACTCTTTTTTCGGTATGTTCAGTGTATAAAACTGCTAGAAACGTACAGAAAATAACAAAATTCATACAATTAAAGTTTGTTTCTATAACATTCGAACATTAAAAGTAATATTTGGAGTATAAATATACAAGTTTAATTTGTTTATTAATAAATAAAAATTAATATTAAAATTTTCATTTATATATTTTTCGAATGTGAGAATGCAAGTTAAACAGCAATTTTTTTTTTATTTTCTCATACATGCTTCTGCTGCATGTATGTACATATGTATGTACATATTCTTGCGCATATGTGCCAGTGAGACAAAAAAGTGACCATACAATTTGTGAAATTTGTTTAAAGGCATAAAGCCAAAAACATATGAAAAATAATATTGTTGTATTAAGAAAAAGCAAAAAATATAAAAAATAAAAGCAAGTAAAGGAGAAACAAGTAAACATCTGCTACAAATTTTGCCTGGTTGATTCCATGTCGTCATCGTCGTTAAAGTGTTTAACAAGACGTTTCGGTAAATTTTTAACTTTCCTAAGTTTATTAAAAACAGAATTTAAAAAAAATTTAATAAATAAGTAAATGCAAAAAATATTTAAAAGAAATAAACTCAAGTAAAATAGCTAAAGAAAGTTTGACGTCTTGTCTTTCGTTCGTACGTTCGATTATATATTGTCGGTTTTTCATATTGTTTTTTTATGAGGTTTTAACTGTTCCTCGCTTTTGTTGTCTTCTTCGTAAATCGTCAGCGCTATTACGTCTTCTTCGTCTCAACTTGAGTGAATTTTTGCTGAAGCTGCTGGCTGGAGCCAAATTACTTTCTGCAACTTTTAGATAAGGTACGCGTAATATAAAACAAAACTTAGTTTTGATTATTAAATATAATTTAATTTTTTGTCGTCGCTTTTAAATTTATTTTTTTTGTAGCTAATATTTTTAAATGTTTTTTTTTTGTTTTTTTTTGTCTTCTATAAATTTACTTTCCGAAACTTTACTTTTCCGTGATTTTTCTCTGTATGCATATGTATCATATATATGTGTGTTTCTACGTATGTATTTATCTTATACTGTAGAAAATATATTTTCTTGCTTAATTTTTATTCATTCTACTATTTGTTCTCTCATAAACATACACAAACATAATTTGATGGATTTCATCATAAATGCAATGTTGTCACATTTCTCAAAATACTTATATATGTGCAGAATGTTTAAAGAGCATATTACATTTAAAAAAAGTTTTTAGTTTTATTAAACCAAATCATTAACATCTATTAAAAGTTTCTTTTGTTTACATTTGCACACGTGCGTAAAAGCTTTAGTAATTATTTTTTT
>NW_024032846.1:0-9139 GCF_002237135.1 Teleopsis dalmanni
TGTTCAGCATAAGTAGCTCCCTAGTTCTGGCTTTTGATCGGAACGGCATGGATTCTTTTGCTTGTCTGCAGGTAATTGTATTATCCCAATCATTCTGAGCTGCTTTTTCCAACCATTCATTAGTTTTAAGTTTGAAAAAGCTCCACGAAGGCCCGCAGAATGGTTGTGGCCCAATATGGTATGAGGCCGCCCCTTTTCTCGCTAGTTCATCTGCTTTTTCGTTTCCCTCAAAACCGCTGTGCCCTGGAATCCATATTAAGTGGACTCTGTTCTTTTCAGCAAGGTCTTTGAGAAGTAGAAGGCATTCCCACACTATTTTTGAGGTTACTCGAGGTGAGCGTAGTGCCAGGAGTGCCGATTTACTGTCAGAAAAGATATATATGTTTTTTCCCGTGACGGGTTTACCTTTATATACCCTGAGACATAATTCAATTGCGTGTACTTCAGCGTGAAAAACTGAGTTTTCTTTACTCATACTCGCAAATATTTCCTCTTTAGGTCTTACTCCATATACTCCCGCCCCCACTCCTTCCATCGTTTTGGAGCCATCCGTGTACCACAGATGGTAGTCTCCAGCGAATGGAGGTATGTTCCGTTCCCATTCATTTCTGTCTGGTATTAGTATTAGGAACTTTTGGTGAAAGTTGAATTTAGGTAAGCAAATGTCAGATATGGTGATATTTAGTCCTTCCTCTCTTTGCATTTCCCTACCTAACAGGGAGTTATCGAGTAGTCTTGTTGATTGATTGCTAGTCAACTGTAGCTTGGCCATAAAAGTCATTGCTTCCTTTTTGACTAGAAGGTGAAGTGGCGGGAGCCCCAATGCAACCTCTAGGGCTGCTGTCGGGGTAGTTCTCATCGCTCCACTTGTCATTATGCAGGCTAATCTCTGCAGCTTGCGAAGTTTATCTATTACAGTCTTCTGTTGTGCTTTTTTGTACCAGATAGCTGACCCATAAGTTACAATTGGTCTGGCAATAGATGTGTACATCCAAAGGCTGAGTTTTGGATTAAGGCCCCAGTGCTTACCAATGAGGTTTCTGCTGGTCCATAATGCCTCTCTGGCTCTTCGTATGACATTGTCTACATGAGAATTCCACGTCAACTTCTCATCTAGAATCATTCCCAGGTATTTTACTTGGGTAACGGATGATAGCTCTTCTCCATTTAGGAATGGGTAATTGGAAAGTACTCTCTTCCTTTTCTTTGTGAAGACTACCAGACTTGTTTTCTTAGGATTTACATTTAATCCTACTTCACTGCACCATCTACTAACGATGTTCAGGGCTTGTTGAAGTCGATATGAGATCATGTCTTCATATTTACCCCTGACAAGTATGACTATATCGTCAGCATAGCCTTGTGCCTCGAAATGTTTGGCACTGAGTCGATGTAAGAGCTCGTCTACTGCAATTGACCACAGGAGTGGGGATAATACACCCCCTTGTGGGCATCCTTTTACAGTATGTGCTTTTATTTCGGCATTGCCGAGAGTGGATTTAACCATTCTATTTCTTAGTACATTGCTTATCCATGTGCGTGTCGTATCATCTACTCTTCTGTCATGGAGGCATCTTTCGATATGTGAGTGATCAGTATTATCAAACGCTCCCTCAATATCAAGAAAGCATCCCACCGCATATTCTTTGCAATCTACAGACTCCTGTATTTTATTAGTAAGACTGAGTAATGCATGTGTGGTGGATTTATTTTGTTGGTAGGCGTATTGGTTGGCGTGGAGTGGATTTATAGATAAATACTCTTCCCTTATATGCCTTTCCACTATCTTCTCCATAGTTTTTAAAAGAAATGTAGTCAAACTTATAGGCCTATGGGATTTAGGAAGTTCGCTAGGTTTACCTCCTCCTTTAGGTATGTATTTGACAATTGCTTCCTTCCAATTAGTGGGAATGATTCCCATCGCCAGCCCAGCTCTAAAGATATTAATGAGGTAGGGCATAAGGTCAGTTAGTCCCTTTTGTAGGAGTGCTGGAAATATTCCGTCTGCTCCAGGAGCTTTGAAAGGAGAAAATGAGTTGATCGCCCATTTAATTTTATCTTCAGTGAAGATTTTACGAGCAATCTTCCAGCCATTGTTTCTGGGCCTTTTGGTCACCAGGGAACTAAGCTGGGAGATTGATTGGTCGTAAATTGTAGATCCCGGAAAGTGTACTTCTGTTAGAAGTATAAGTGACTCTTTGCAGTCATTGGTATAAAGACCATCAGGTCGTTTTAGAAGCCCAATGGGATTAGTGTGGCTTTTCGAGATAACCCTGTGGATTTTTGCGCTATTGCTTAAGTTTTGAATCTCTGAGCAAAAGCCTCTCCATGATTCTCTTTTTGCCCTTCTAATTTCTTTATTGTAGGCGGTGAGGGCATTTTTATAATTGTCCCATTCACCGTTGGTTTTTGCCTTGTTGAAGAGTCTCCGGGATTCGACTCTTAGCTTGGCTAACTTTTTATTCCACCATGGTGCACTTCTGTTGCCGGTCTTATTTTTCACCGGACAGGCCCCATGGTAGGCATTTATAATAGTTGTGCTTAAGGCAGCATCAGCTATTTCTAAATCATGAATATTTTTTATCGTATGTTTATTACTGCCTAGATTGGCCTTGAGTTCGTCAGTATAAAGATCCCATTCTGTGGCCCTAGGCACCCTATACGATTCCCTTATCTTCATATTTAGATCAATATCAAATCTAATCTGACGATGATCAGATATGGATGTTTCTGCTGAAACATTCCAGTTTTTGATAAAATGTTTTATAAATTGTGTTGCTAGGGTGATGTCTAATACCTCTTCCCTGATTCTGTTTATAAAAGTGGGCTTATTGCCCGTATTCAAAATATATAGGTTGTTACCAGTTATAAATTCAAATAGACACTCACCTCTTTTATTGATGTCGGTGCTGCCCCAGATCGTGTGGTGTGCATTAGTGTCACTTCCAACGATGAGTTGCCTCTTGCTTTTAACACTGTAGTCTACTAGTCCTTTCAGTGATAGGAAGTCCAGGTCTTGGGAGTTTCCAGGTAGGTAAGATGAGCAGACAATGAGCTCTGTCTTACTTACTGGGGTGTCCACAGAAATTATAGCTGCTACCTGGTCCTTGTTGGTGTGCTGTGGAATAATGAAAGCATTAATGTCATCTCTTACCACAATACAAGCACGAGGTCGACCATGGCTAGCATGATCGTACAGTAGCTTACCTTTTATTCCCTTTATCTGGTTCTCATATACATATGGCTCCTGGATAAAGGCTAGGTCAATCTTTTCAGATAGAAGTCGCTGTGTCAACACCGCCGTAGCAGCTTTGGCGTGTTGAAGATTAACCTGCAGGCACCTCATCATTTTATTGGTATCGTCCTTTACCGTTCCGCATCCACTTGGGCAATTTTGTCCCATGAGTGGGTGCTTCCTGTCGAGGGGATCTTGAAGCTGGTTTCTTTGGCCCTTGCTTCTGGTCCTTTATGCTAGATACCGGTGTGCCACCCTGCTGTTTTGAGGTGCTGGGTCCGACTTCAGTTCGGGTGCTGTCCCGTGTGACCTTAACCGTCTCACTTGGCTTATCTGCCTGTGCTTTTGAGGTACTGGGTCTATCACCTGAAAGCGGCCTTTTGGATGGAGGCACCTGTTGCTTGACGTCACTGGGTTTCTCTGTCGTAAATGGCCTTTTTCTCGTCAGTTTCTTGGGTCCAGTTGGCTCTCCCTTCACACGTACGTGAATTTGTGTGAAGTTCAGATACAGCTTCCCTGCCTGACCGACTATCCAATTTTTGGATTTTTCGTCCACTGAGATCGTAACGGTTTCCCCACCATTCTTATCTTTCTCAGTCCTGAGAATTCTCCACGATGATGTGCAAATGCCACCATTTTGTTTTTCCAATCGGGACATCAGAATTTCTGGTGGTAGCACAGCAGAGGGGGGAATAAATGTGATGCACACATAGGTTTTGGGCATCTCTTCGCCCTGAAACACTTTGAGAATAGCATCCGGGAATGGTTTGAGTTTTGGGACACAAGTGGTCAGCCAGTTCCTCGTTTCACCATTGCAGCATGTTAATGAGAGCCATCCGTCTCTGTTAACACTGGTGATGAAGCCGTAGACACTATTGTGCTTGGGAAGTTTGTCAATTTCTTCCAGGAGCTTCGATTTTATCAACTCCATTTGGTCACCAGTGAGATTCACCTCCGGATATTTCTCATGGGCGATAGCCACTTTGCAAGCATTGGCTACATCCCTGTAAGATGGAGTCGGTTTTAGCTGGTTTCCGGTAGAGCTAGATGTGTGTTGAGTGGCTTTTGGCTTTTTGGGCTGCGGGCGTTGTGTTTCTTCGGGAGATGTGTTATTAGATCTGCACCTTTTGCTGGTACTGGGTCTGTCACTTTCTCCTTCTGCTGCCAAGGAAGCTTTGTAGAGAGAGTATCGCTCTCTCTCTTTCTGCTTCGCAGTCTCCAAATCCAATCCATCCCTAATCATGGCCTTGATGCGTCTTTTCTGAGCCCCGGTGAAGTATTCCGCTTTCTTCCTGGTCTCTATGTTGCCGTCACCTGAGTTCACCATGCTCTGGGTATTAGCATTAGACGCACCGCCATCGTGGTCATCTGTGTCCATAGGACTCTGGGTGTCAATCACCGGAGAGGTGTTCCCACCGCTTGATACCATTGGTCTCTGAGCAGATGGGTTCAGATCATCCAGATCCTGAATCTTGAGAGATGCTTCAAGCCTCTTTTCAAGATTTCCTCCAACCTTCGTTGGCGAACGGAGTAGAGCTTCTTCCTCTGACTCTGTAATTATATTATTAATTGGTATATTTAGTTTATTTTCCATATACAGTGTTTAATATAAGGGAAAGAACAGTCACCCAAAGCAGAGCCCCATACTTTGAGAAGGCATTAATTAAAACAGGAGAGTGCCCGGTATCCTGAGTTCATTACTAAAAGACTGGATCCACCCCTCCAGTCAAGCATCCTCGGCGTAACAGTCTACCTCAGATTTGGGGGTTTTTATAGGTATCGTACAAATTTGAAAGCTACACATATCAAAACAAATATTACTATAAATACGTACCCGGGAAGTTTTCTCTTCCCAGCCCGACAATCAGCAGTCCACCCTTGGCAGAGACATGACCATATCAAGAGCTTCCCATCAGCCTGAGAGATTGTCGCACTTACCCTTACGAGTCTGGCCTTACGATATTACTGATACTACTATTCATATATCGTAATTTGTAAACATCATAAGCTCGTCATATTTAATAAGGCTCTGTTGCCAATGGAGAATGTTCAATCATTATTGTAAAATGTAAACCTTAAGAGTCAAAAAAATTATTAAAAAAGTTTAAACAGTTCAATTACACTTAATTTAATTAAATCGAAGGTTCCAACTTAAAATTGCTTCGGTTAAAAATAGGTTCACAGTGCTTTGTCTTAATTTTTTGTTAATCTTGCCTCATTACAGCAAATATATTGTAGTTATATATTTCCTTATGATATATACTTTATCATATTCTACGTTGAGATAAATTGAAAGTTGAAAGTTGATTGCATGTTTGAAAAAATGTCTGTTTATTTCTAATAATATAATTTAAATAAGATTTTGTAATACTGTTTTTATAAGCATAAAATGATATTTCTTAATTAAGTTTACATATTGTTTGAACAAAAAACTGCTTATTTTCCATACCTCATTAATAATCCAAGTAATAAAAAAGAATACCAAAAATTTTTTATTGTTTTTTTGTTGGTAATGACAAATGTATCTTTACAAAATCCTTCGTAGCAATCTCTAATAACAACAACGCTTTATTTGCTAAACAAATTAACTGTCTCATAACATTTATAGCTATCATTGCCTCTCCTTAGTGAAGCCCTCAGAAGAAGCTTTAAATCTTCGCAATGAGACATAAAAACTTTTCCCTACTAATGATTGTTTTATGGCCAACAAAATATCATTTTCGTTCTAAAACTTTATACAATTTTTACTTCATAGAGTCAATGCAAAGCTAAACTTGTAGAAATGCAAATACATTTACCTATATGTATGTAGTATATATATCTATATTTAAAGTATATACTCTTAAGAATGTAACTATAAATTGGTCAACTTTTATGGCTGCATGAGGCGAGAAATTATTTTTTGGTATAAACTTTTTATGCCCGCAATAAAAACAAAACTAAAATGCAAAAAAAAAACCAAAAGAAAAAAAAGTGAAAAGGAAATAAAACAAAAGTCTTCGATGCAAAAGCTGTCATGATGACCGACTACTAAAGACATATGCTCTTCCATTCTTATGCCCGGAAGCTGGTAAAAGTTTTGCAATTAAAAAGCAACAGACAGACAAAAATCTACAAAAATCTTTTAGTTGAACGAAGTCACACAGATAGCGTATGAAGTACGAGTTACGGATACGAGCATCCTAAGTATAAAGCCATAAATTCTAAGAGGCACGTTCCTCGCAGCCTGCTGTGCGATTCTTGTCACTTAGTTTTGGTTTTGGGAAGGCTACGAGTTGTTGATTTTTGGTAGTTTGCTGACATGCTGACATTCGAATTTTTTTCTGCCTTTTGTTTTTATTGTAATCTCAAATTGAGTTTATTTTGGCTTTTTAATTTATAACATTATGCAGAAATCTAGTTAGTTTCTTATTCTAACCAAAAATAACGACTATAGAATATAAGTAACTGCATCCAAGATAAATAGTTAACTGCGCTTTCATTACTGTCCATGAGAATTTTGTTTTTAATTCGAAATTGTTTGAAAAAATTTATTGTTCTTGAAAGTGTTTAAATTTTCTTGTGTCTCTTATGTTGTATTCATATTTTATGTTTCCAATCCTTAAAAGTTTCAAACAATAAATGGCTATCATCGGGGACTGCCACTTTGACGTGATGAGGAAGCCCAGTAGTTACTTAGAATCTTCCGGCGATGCTACTGGTAGGGTCTTCCATGCCTCTAAGGTTGAATGAGGAGTAATGAAGCTAAGCGGAGTCCACAATGTAGCGTCGTTACTCATATTGAGCAGCTGCAAATGGTGTCTGTTCTTCAGGTTAGTAATAGCCTATTTAAAAGTGACCTGTCACTACGAGCAAAGCTTATATGTCTGACATTGCGCTTGTAACCCATCGTTAGGGCTTTGCTCTCTTCTTTAACTTTTTTCTGGAAATAAAATATGAGTCTAAACCCAGTGGAATTACAGTCTCCAAGTGATACCCGTACATATACGGCGGATCCACCTGCTGCGGCAGCAAGCACAAATATTTTTAATTATACGTCAATGTTCAATATATTATTGGATCATGTTATATTTTGGAAATATCTACGCCTCCTTCATTTCACCAAAAGTGAGAGAAAACAAACTTTCTGGTGTAGATTAAACATAATCAAGGCTTAAAAAAAATTGTTGTTTCTGTATAAATGGGCAATTTTGGTGATTTTGGTGAATCTTCAATTACCACTTTTGGAGAAGCAACTTACTTAATACTTAAGTGCGTACTATCTAAAATAAAATTTTTTGCAAGAAAAACTGTATCTTTGATTTCCTTGTATAAGTTGCAGGTTTGTTTCTTTTCGTATAATTTTCAATATTCCCCATTGACGAGAAGCAATGCTATAGACAATGTGATTGATATTAGTACATTTATAATTCTTTTTCTAATATTTTTTGCAATCACAGTGTCTGGTCACTCTATCCGGTCTTCACATTAATAATATTACAAAAATATTACTAAACATTAAAAATAATAAATTAAAGTAGCTAAAAGAGAATCAAACTACAATAAAAAAAATGGTTTTGCTTAAGATTTTTCTCAATGACTAAAAATGTTAGTTGTCGGAACACCTAGTTATGCCGTATTTTGATAATTTAGCCAACATTTAACTTTTAATGATTTCGTTTTATAACCAATATGCGATGCACATATATTTCGAAAATAACAGACATTAATTTGCAGCATCAAAAAGATCACCACGTCAATGAACACTATAGCAATTTCATAGCACTTATAATTCAAAAGCATAGGTTGCAAATGTCGACCTCTGATATTCGCATTGTTTACTCTTCTTTGAGGTATAGAACGAAACTGCTTAATATTTTTAACTTTCTCGAAAGTTCAGAATTGAACTCCTACAATTTCTTTTCGCATATCTGGAGATAATGAGATCAGTAAACCAAGTTCATGGTCATACCAGCGATCTGACGTAAAAATGATTAAACCCTCCTCTAAAGAGGTATCTCCTGACATACATACATCTCCATACATCCATGACCTCGATACATCTATAGATGAATGAGATTTTTAGATGAATACCTGTTCTTTAATGAGATCAATACCATACTGTTAATTTATATCAATGAAGTTTTTCTTGGTCTAGAGGCGTTTACGAAGAATATTTTGTACTACAAATTAAAGTTCTCTGTAAGTTTCTAAACTTGATTTAGCAATGGATAAGCCATCTTATACAAAAATATGGTTTGATTCTGTATATGTACAATCACTTTAAAGCAATACGAATATAAGACTGACTAAAGGAATATAAAGCGATAAAGATCCCCTTTTTCACTCTGGTCTGATATGCTAAGAAAAAAAAAGAAGGACCCGACAGCAAATTAATAGTTTTCCTTTTGAAGATGCCATTATATTCATTTTTTTTACTCCTCCCTATTGAATTTATTTCTCGTTTGCAGTTAAAGAGTTTTTTCTTCTATACATTGTGGTTAATTTTTTACACCTATTATTATTTCTTGTCTATATCGTCAAAATTTGTTATACTATAGTTGTTATTTATAATAATATTATTTACGTTTTCTTGTTTTGTTTCTTTGTATTATATCTGGAAGGTATCTCAGAGATACAAATGTATATATTTTAATATCCATTTTATTGTTATCGTTTATAACTTTGTATAAGTCAGTTCTTTTAGGCTGAAATCTTATAAATCTGGAAGAATTTGTAAGGTTTCTAATTAAGAGATTATTATGATAACGCTTAATACGATATATTTTTAATTAACCCTTGTATTGGATTAAGTCAAATAAAAAGCTACTGTTGATCTCCTAAATAAAATTAAAATAAATAAATTCTTATCTGCAATACAGTGTAGTTATTCTCATGCATTTGTATATACATGTATATAAAATT
>NW_024032847.1:0-9137 GCF_002237135.1 Teleopsis dalmanni
TCTTATTCTTATTCTTATTCATATTCTTATTCTTATTCTTATTCTTATTCTTATTCTTATTCTTATTCTTATTCTTATTCTTATTCTTATTCTTATTCTCATTCTCATTCTCATTCTTATTCTTAATCTTATTCTTATTCTTATTCTTATTCTTATTCTTATTCTTATTCTTATTCTTATTCTTATTCTTATTCTTATTCTTATCTTATTCTTATTCTTATTCTTATTCTTATTCTTATTCTTATTCTTATTCTTATTCTTATTCTTATTCTTATTCTTATTCTTATTCTTATACGTACTACTTACTACGTACTATATATTATATGGAAAATGGAAAATGGAAAATAGAAAATACTCTAAAGCTATTTCCAAAGCTATTTTATTTTATTTTTCATTTCAATTTAAATAAAATAAAATAGAAAAGTTTCTTTTTTCTTCTTCTCTAGTGAAGTTAATATGAACAGAATAGAAAAATTAAACTAAAACTGTTATTGAACATATCCGTGTTTGTATTTTACATGCTTAATTATGTAGTACTATTGCCTGTAATATTAACTTCAATATTAACTTTAACTTTAATTTTATCTTTAAGGAAGAATAAAATTATTATATATACTTATATTTTTATTAAAAAATTTAACATATGAATGCTAGTGCTACTGCTAGTGCTAGTGCTAGTGCTGGTGCTAGTGCTAATAAATAGGCGCAATCAATAGATTGTTGTTTTATTAAATTTTATACAATGAAGACAAGGAATATAAGCAAAGCTTCTTAAATAGTAATTTTACTTGAAAAGTTTTCTAACATTTAAGGTTTTCATTTACGCTGGCACTCGTACTCACACTTGCACTCGCACTCACACTCGCATACATGCCTATTGTACATTTTATATGGAACTGAACAAAACTTGTGCTTACGGTGCATTGCGTATACGACACGATTACGATTTTCAAAATTCAAAATTCAAAATTCAAAATTAAAAATGATGCGAGTACACGTATACAGCAGAAATTAGTTAAATAATTGCGTTTTACATAAATAAATAATAGATAGGTGTATAAAAAAAAATATTATTATTTACAAAATAATATAAAAAAAATTAAAACCGGAAAAAAAAGGAAAAAAGTAAAAAAGTAAAAAAGTGTTGTGAAGCCAACAACACGCGGTGTTCCCAAGCGGTCCCCCATCTAAGTACTAACCGCGCCCGACGCTGCTTAATTTCAGTGAGCGGACGAAAACCGATGTATTCAACGTGGTATGATCGTTGGCAAAAGAAAGTGTTTCAAAAAATCTACATCTACCAGTATTTTAATCTTATTCTTATTCTTATTCTTATTCTTATTCTTATTCGTACTACTTACTACGTACTATATATAATATGGAAAATGGAAAATGGAAAATAGAAAATAGAAAATAGAAAATACTCTAAAACTATTTTCAAAGCTATTTTATTTTATTTTTCATTTCAATTTAAATAAAATAAAATAGAAAAGTTTCTTTTTTCTTCTTCTCTAGTGAAGTTAATATTAACAGAATAGGAAAATTAAACTAAAACTGTTATTGAACATATCCGTGTTTGTATTTTACATGCTTAATTATGTAGTACTATTGCCTGTAATATTAACTTCAATATTAACTTTAACTTTAACTTAATCTTTAAGGAAGAATAAAATTTTATACATACTTATATTTTTATTAAAAAATTTAACATATGAATGCTAGTGCTACTGCTAGTGCTAGTGCTAGTGCTACTGCTAGTGCTAGTGCTAGTGCTAGTGCTAGTGCTAGTGCTAGTGCTAGTGCTAGTGCTAGTGCTAGTGCTAGTGCTAGTGCTAGTGCTATTGCTAGTGCTAGTGCTAGTGCTAGTGCTAGTGCTAGTGCTAGTGCTAGTGCTAGTGCTAGTGCTAGTGCTAATAAATAGGCGCAATCAATAGATTGTTGTTTTATTAAATTTTATTCAATAAGGACAAGGAATATAAGCAAAGCTTCTTAATTAGTAATTTTACTTGAAAAGTTTTCTATCATTTAAGGTTTTCATTCACGCTGGCACTCGTACTCACACTTGCACTCGCACTCGCATGCATGCCTATTGTACATTTTATATGGAACTGAACAAATCTTGAGCTTACGTGCATTTCGTATACGACACGATTACAATTTCAAAATTAAAAATGATGCGAATATACGTATACAGCAGAAATTAGTTAAATAATTGCATTTTATATAAATAAATAATAGATATGTGATATAAAGAAAAATATTATTAGTAACAAAATAAAATAAAAAAAAATTAAAACCGCAAAAAAAAGGAAAAAAGTGTTGTGGAGCCAACAACACGCGGTGTTCCCAAGCGGTCCCCCATCTAAGTACTAACCGCGCCCGACGCTGCTTAATTTCGGTGATCGGACGAGAACCGATGTATTCAACGTGGTATGGTCGTTGGCAAAGAAAGCGTTTCAAAAAATCTACATCTACCAGTATTTTAATTCTTATTCTTATTCTTATTCTTATTCTTATTCTTATTCTTATTCTTATCTTATTCTTATTCTTATTCTTATTCTTATTCTTATTCTTATTCTTATTCTTATTCTTATTCTTATTCTTATTCTTATTCTTATTCTTATACGTACTACTTACTACGTACTATATATTATATGGAAAATGGAAAATGGAAAATAGAAAATACTCTAAAGCTATTTCCAAAGCTATTTTATTTTATTTTTCATTTCAATTTAAATAAAATAAAATAGAAAAGTTTCTTTTTTCTTCTTCTCTAGTGAAGTTAATATGAACAGAATAGAAAAATTAAACTAAAACTGTTATTGAACATATCCGTGTTTGTATTTTACATGCTTAATTATGTAGTACTATTGCCTGTAATATTAACTTCAATATTAACTTTAACTTTAATTTTATCTTTAAGGAAGAATAAAATTATTATATATACTTATATTTTTATTAAAAAATTTAACATATGAATGCTAGTGCTACTGCTAGTGCTAGTGCTAGTGCTGGTGCTAGTGCTAATAAATAGGCGCAATCAATAGATTGTTGTTTTATTAAATTTTATACAATGAAGACAAGGAATATAAGCAAAGCTTCTTAAATAGTAATTTTACTTGAAAAGTTTTCTAACATTTAAGGTTTTCATTTACGCTGGCACTCGTACTCACACTTGCACTCGCACTCACACTCGCATACATGCCTATTGTACATTTTATATGGAACTGAACAAAACTTGTGCTTACGGTGCATTGCGTATACGACACGATTACGATTTTCAAAATTCAAAATTCAAAATTCAAAATTAAAAATGATGCGAGTACACGTATACAGCAGAAATTAGTTAAATAATTGCGTTTTACATAAATAAATAATAGATAGGTGTATAAAAAAAAATATTATTATTTACAAAATAATATAAAAAAAATTAAAACCGGAAAAAAAAGGAAAAAAGTAAAAAAGTAAAAAAGTGTTGTGAAGCCAACAACACGCGGTGTTCCCAAGCGGTCCCCCATCTAAGTACTAACCGCGCCCGACGCTGCTTAATTTCGGTGATCGGACGAGAACCGATGTATTCAACGTGGTATGGTCGTTGGCAAAGAAAGTGTTTCAAAAAATCTACATCTACCAGTATTTTAATCTTATTCTTATTCTTATTCCTATTCTTATACGTACTACGTACTACGTACTATATATAATATGGAAAATGGAAAATAGAAAATAGAAAATAGAAAATACTCTAAAACTATTTCCAAAGCTATTTTATTTTATTTTTCATTTCAATTTAAATAAAATAAAATAGAAAAGTTTCTTTTTTCTTCTTCTCTAGTGAAGTTAATATGAACAGAATAGAAAAATTAAACTAAAACTGTTATTGAAAATATCCGTGTTTGTATTTTACATGCTTAATTATGTAGTACTATTGCCTGTAATATTAACTTCAATATTAACTTTAACTTTAACTTAATCTTTAAGGAAGAATAAAATTTTATACATACTTATATTTTTATTAAAAAATTTAACATATGATGCTAGTGCTATTGCTAGTGCTAGTGCTAGTGCTAGTGCTAGTGCTAGTGCTAGTGCTAGTGCTAGTGCTAATAAATAGGCGCAATCAATAGATTGTTGTTTTATTAAATTTTATTCAATAAGGACAAGGAATATAAGCAAAGCTTCTTAATTAGTAATTTTACTTGAAAAGTTTTCTATCATTTAAGGTTTTCATTCACGCTGGCACTCGTACTCACACTTGCACTCGCACTCGCATGCATGCCTATTGTACATTTTATATGGAACTGAACAAAACTTGAGCTTACGTGCATTTCGTATACGACACGATTACAATTTCAAAATTAAAAATGATGCGAATATACGTATACAGCAGAAATTAGTTAAATAATTGCATTTTATATAAATAAATAATAGATATGTGATATAAAGAAAAATATTATTAGTAACAAAATAAAATAAAAAAAAATTAAAACCGCAAAAAAAAGGAAAAAAGTAAAAAAGTGTTGTGGAGCCAACAACACGCGGTGTTCCCAAGCGGTCCCCATCTAAGTACTAACCGCGCCCGACGCTGCTTAATTTCGGTGATCGGACGAGAACCGATGTATTCAACGTGGTATGGTCGTTGGCAAAGAAAGTGTTTCAAAAAATCTACATCTACCAGTATTTTAATCTTATTCTTATTCTTATTCTTATTCTTATTCTTATTCGTACTATTATTATATGAAAATGCAAATACAAATACTTAAGCAAATTCCAAAGCTAAAATAAAATAAAAAGTTTCTTATTCTTATTCTTAGTCAAATTAATATGCAGAATAGGAAAATTAAACTAAAACTATTATTAAACATATCCGTATTCGTATTCTAATGCTAATTATTAGTACTATTCTTAATATTACTCTAACTTTAACTTAATCGTATTCTTATTCTTATTCTTATTCTTATTCTTATTCTTATTCGTATTCTTATTCTTATTTTATCTTATTCATTATTCTTATTCTTTATTTTAATCTTATTCTTATTCTTAATTCTTATTTTATTTCTTTTTATTTCTTATACGTACTACTTAATACGTACTAATATATTATATGGAAAAGGAATAAAGAAATACTCTAAATGCTTATTCCAAAGCTATTATTTTATTTTCATTTCAATTTAAATAAAATAAATAAAAAGTTTCTTTTTTTCTTCTCTCTAGTGAAGTTAATAGGAACAGAATAGAAAAAATTAAACTAAAACTGTTATTGAACATATCCGTGTTTGTATTTTACATGCTTAATTATGTAGTACTATTGCCTGTAATATTAACTTCAATATTAACTTTAACTTTAATTTTATCTTTAAGGAAGAATAAAATTATTATATATACTTATATTTTTATTAAAAAATTTAACATATGAATGCTAGTGCTACTGCTAGTGCTAGTGCTAGTGCTGGTGCTAGTGCTAATAAATAGGCGCAATCAATAGATTGTTGTTTTATTAAATTTTATACAATGAAGACAAGGAATATAAGCAAAGCTTCTTAAATAGTAATTTTACTTGAAAAGTTTTCTAACATTTAAGGTTTTCATTTACGCTGGCACTCGTACTCACACTTGCACTCGCACTCACACTCGCATACATGCCTATTGTACATTTTATATGGAACTGAACAAAACTTGTGCTTACGGTGCATTGCGTATACGACACGATTACGATTTTCAAAATTCAAAATTCAAAATTCAAAATTAAAAATGATGCGAGTACACGTATACAGCAGAAATTAGTTAAATAATTGCGTTTTACATAAATAAATAATAGATAGGTGTATAAAAAAAAATATTATTATTTACAAAATAATATAAAAAAAATTAAAACCGGAAAAAAAAGGAAAAAAGTAAAAAAGTAAAAAAGTGTTGTGAAGCCAACAACACGCGGTGTTCCCAAGCGGTCCCCCATCTAAGTACTAACCGCGCCCGACGCTGCTTAATTTCAGTGAGCGGACGAAAACCGATGTATTCAACGTGGTATGATCGTTGGCAAAGAAAGTGTTTCAAAGAAATCTACATCTACCAGTATTTATATCTATTCTTATTCTTTATTCTTATTCTTATACGTACTACTTACTACGTACTACTTACTACGTACTATATATAATATGGAAAATGGAAAATAGAAAATAGAAAATAGAAAATACTCTAAAGCTATTTCCAAAGCTATTTTATTTTATTTTTCATTTCAATTTAAATAAAATAAAATAGAAAAGTTTCTTTTTTCTTCTTCTCTAGTGAAGTTAATATGAACAGAATAGAAAAATTAAACTAAAACTGTTATTGAACATATCCGTGTTTGTATTTTACATGCTTAATTATGTAGTACTATTGCCTGTAATATTAACTTCAATATTAACTTTAACTTTAATTTTATCTTTAAGGAAGAATAAAATTATTATATATACTTATATTTTTATTAAAAAATTTAACATATGAATGCTAGTGCTAGTGCTAGTGCTAGTGCTAGTGCTAGTGCTAATAAATAGGCGCAATCAATAGATTGTTGTTTTATTAAATTTTATTCAATAAAGACAAGGAATATAAGCAAAGCTTCTTAATTAGTATTTTTACTTGAAAAGTTTTCTATCATTTAAGGTTTTCATTCACGCTGGCACTCGTACTCACACTTGCACTCGCACTCGCATACATGCCTATTGTACATTTTATATGGAACTGAACAAAACTTGTGCTTACGGTGCATAGCGTATACGACACGATTACGATTTTCAAAAATTTCAAAATTAAAAATGATGCGAATATACGTATACAGCAGAAATTAGTTAAATAATTGCATTTTATATAAATAAATAATAGATATGTGATATAAAGAAAAATATTATTAGTAACAAAATAAAATAAAAAAAAATTAAAACCGCAAAAAAAAGGAAAAAAGTGTTGTGGAGCCAACAACACGCGGTGTTCCCAAGCGGTCCCCCATCTAAGTACTAACCGCGCCCGACGCTGCTTAATTTCGGTGATCGGACGAGAACCGATGTATTCAACGTGGTATGGTCGTTGGCAAAGAAAGCGTTTCAAAAAATCTACATCTACCAGTATTTTAATCTTATTCTTATTCTTATTCTTATTCTTATTCTTATTCTTATTCTTATTCTTATTCTTATTCTTATTCTTATTCGTATTCTTATTCTAATTCTTATTCTTATTCTTATTCTTATTCTTATTCTTATTCTTATTCTTATTCTTATTCTTATTCTTATTCTTATTCTTATTCTTATTCTTATTCTTATTCTTATTCTTATTCTTATTCTTATTCTTATTCTTATTCTTATTCTTATTCTTATTCTTATTCTTATTCTTATTCTTATTCTTATTCTTATTCTTATTCTTATTCTTATTCTTATGCTTATTCTTATTCTTATTCTTATTCTTATTCTTATTCTTATTCTTATTCTTATTCTTATTCTTATTCTTATTCTTATTCTTATTCTTATTCTTATTCTTATACGTACTACTTACTACGTACTATTTATTATATGGAAAATGGAAAATGGAAAATAGAAAATACTCTAAAGCTATTTCCAAAGCTATTTTATTTTATTTTTCATTTCAATTTAAATAAAATAAAATAGAAAAGTTTCTTTTTTCTTCTTCTCTAGTGAAGTTAATATGAACAGAATAGAAAAATTAAACTAAAACTGTTATTGAACATATCCGTGTTTGTATTTTACATGCTTAATTATGTAGTACTATTGCCTGTAATATTAACTTAAATATTAACTTTAACTTTATCTTTAAGGAAGAATAAAATTATTATACATACTTATATTTTTATTAAAAAATTTAACATATGAATGCTAGTGCTACTGCTAGTGCTAGTGCTAGTGCTAGTGCTAGTGCTAATAAATAGGCGCAATCAATAGATTGTTGTTTTATTAAATTTTATTCAATAAGGACAAGGAATATAAGCAAAGCTTCTTAATTAGTAATTTTACTTGAAAAGTTTTCTATCATTTAAGGTTTTCATTCACGCTGGCACTCGTACTCACACTTGCACTCGCACTCGCATGCATGCCTATTGTACATTTTATATGGAACTGAACAAAACTTGAGCTTACGTGCATTTCGTATACGACACGATTACAATTTCAAAATTAAAAATGATGCGAATATACGTATACAGCAGAAATTAGTTAAATAATTGCATTTTATATAAATAAATAATAGATATGTGATATAAAGAAAAATATTATTAGTAACAAAATAAAATAAAAAAAAATTAAAACCGCAAAAAAAAGGAAAAAAGTAAAAAAGTGTTGTGGAGCCAACAACACGCGGTGTTCCCAAGCGGTCCCCCATCTAAGTACTAACCGCGCCCGACGCTGCTTAATTTCGGTGATCGGACGAGAACCGATGTATTCAACGTGGTATGGTCGTTGGCAAAGAAAGCGTTTCAAAAAATCTACATCTACCAGTATTTTAATCTTATTCTTATTCTTATTCTTATTCTTATTCTTATTCTTATACGTACTAGTTACTACGTACTATATATAATATGGAAAATGGAAAATGGAAAATAGAAAATACTCTAAAGCTATTTCCAAAGCTATTTTATTTTATTTTTCATTTCAATTTAAATAAAATAGAAAAGTTTCTTTTTTCTTCTTCTCTAGTGAAGTTAATATGAACAGAATAGAAAAATTAAACTAAAACTGTTATTGAACATATCCGTGTTTGTATTTTACATGCTTAATTATGTAGTACTATTGCCTGTAACATTAACTTTAACTTTAACTTAATCTTTAAGGAAGAATAAAATTATTATACATACTTATATTTTTATTAAAAAAAAAATTTAACATATGAATGCTAGTGCTAGTGCTAGTGCTAGTGCTAGTGCTAGTGCTAATAAATAGGCGCAATCAATAGATTGTTGTTTTATTAAATTTTATTCAATAAAGACAAGGAATATAAGCAAAGCTTCTTAATTAGTATTTTTACTTGAAAAGTTTTCTATCATTTAAGGTTTTCATTCACGCTGGCACTCGTACTCACACTTGCACTCGCACTCGCATACATGCCTATTGTACATTTTATATGGAACTGAACAAAACTTGTGCTTACGGTGCATA
>NW_024032848.1:0-9136 GCF_002237135.1 Teleopsis dalmanni
GCGATTCCAGGTATTACTTCAAGTGACAGGAATCAAGCATCTACGGCTCAAGGGAGGAGGTTAAAAATAAGAGCGTAGTAATCACAGCAGCGGAACCTTCTGCAAAAGGAATAGGTAATTATGTCGCTAATACAAAAAATCCAACGTGTTACGTTACGTCACTAATGGTAGGAACAATATCGACAGAACCCAGTTCCAGTGAATCCTGCATAACTCACGCAATGGAACAAGAGGATGTGATTGATCTCGACTACGACTGACAACAAATGGAGCTAGAGGAGAATGAGATCGCACGCCCCAAACAAAAAAGGGTTTGCATCACTTGGCCGGCGGAGCTGGAATCGACTATACGCGACGCACTTACTTAACATATAAAAGTTAAACGAATTACCTACCGTCGAACGTTCAACAATATACTGTATCTGGTGCGAATTTACCGTCAAGATCTCGTGACTGTCCATAGTCTCCACAAACCGTAAGAAGGAGAGGAATGTACATAAATAAACACTCTACACCTCATTAATTTTTTTATATCCAAAATTGTTGTTATGAAGTCTCTGTTATATATGAATAAAATTGAGAAAATATATTTTATGAGAAATATCTAATACGTATCTTAATGGTCTTGTTTTTAATAAATTAACCCACGTTGGAATTTAATATTTCTGTTGTATAGATTTCCAACAACAATTACCCAGACTACCCACAACTGCAACACGTGAAGTAGTCTGAAGTTAGGAAAATTAAAATTAACATTAAATTGGTAAAATCATAAATACACACCTTCTGGATTTACCACAGCTACTTTAATGTACTTATAAATTATTTACTTGCACATTATTTTTTATAAATCAATAAACGACGTTAAAAATTACAAATACCGGTGCTGGTTATAAAGTCAAAACCAAATAGACAAACGTCAGGATCATCAAGAGAATTCGCCGCAAAGAGACGATCAGAACCACCACCAAACAATAGAAAAAACACTGTAAGTGAGCTACATGAAAAGCTCGTCTGATCAGTATAAAAGGCGACACGTTTCGTTAAGAGGCAGTGAGTCTTGAATGATCACTGAGTGGCATTATATGTCAACCAATAAAATAATATAATAAATATTATCTGACACGAAGGCGGTGGTAAGTCGTAGTGTATAACATAATACAAAATATATATATAATAAATTACGAGCATAAGGCGGTTTTAAGTCAACGCGCTTGGACACCATTATATGTATATTCAATATATCAAGCGTATATTCTTTTACTTTCTTTCCCAAACAGGTGAACACAGAAACAAGGTGAACCAAGCCAACTACAAGTTTAGACTAAAGACCATTTGCAATTTCACAGAGGTAATCATTAAAAGTAAGACCATTGGGAATTTTTGTTCATGCTGATTTCATTTAATTTCTTTCTTTTGTATATATATTATTGATTTTTTTTATAAATAAATAGTTCTGAAAACTGAAATCACCATCTTTTATTTGAGAAGTCCCGTCCTTGTAAATACAAATTTATTGTAACGACTCCTGGAAAGAGGCTGAGGATACCCCGGTAAAGAAAATAACGAAACGGAAAATTCGTGTCGTTACAACCTAACGTTTCTCGATCATTTTTTAGCGGTAACCTAACGATGTATCGTCCTGTTTTATGACGGGTGCAAGTTGAATCATAATGTCTCTCACAACGTCTTTCTTCTACTGTCCTTAAGTCTGCATTAGGAATTTCCTCTAATTCCTAAAACCGTTTTAATTACTCGTCACTATTGCTGCAAGCCATGGTGAATAACGTTATTTTGTTTGTGATTGTACGCTCTGATAATATCCATCCAAATAGTGTGTTTTGAACCATTGGAGAGTTGTCTGGTAAATATTTTCCTGGCGTGAATTCTGCATTCGGCATTTTTGATGTGATTTTTGGTAACACTATTGCTTCTGTATGACAGCTCTTATTCTTATCATGTATAGATTGAATTTCTAATGAGCATTTGGCTACAACGCTTGTTGTTTGCCCATTGATAGCTTTCACATGAGTTTGATAATTGGTCAATGGTGCTCTGATTGATCTTGCTAATTGTTCTGTTATTATACAAGATTGTGATCCTTGATCAAGAAGTGCTCGTGTCGGATTGAGTTGTTTTGTAGTCCTTATAATTACCATTGCTGTTGCTAGTAATACAGTTTTTTCCTTTTGGATGTTGTACGACGCTGCCACTTCGGTCTCCGTGGTGTTCTTCAATGTTGGCATCCTCTGTTTATTTATGTTATTTGTGAATGTTGGTTTGCCTTGAACTTGTTCTTGCATAAGTTGATGGTGTTTTTTATCGCAAATTGTACACCTTTTTTTTATTCAAGCACAATTTACTAAAATGCCCACTCTGAAGGCAATTAAAATATAATTTAGTGCTCATAATCTTTTCACGATATTCCGGCACCTTCATATTCAGAAACTTTGAACATCGAATTATGGTAATTGATGGTTACCATTACACACCAAACATAGCGTATGTATTGTAGTTACATGCGTTTTTGTATTTACAGCTGTTGGTCGAAAATTATTCTCATTTTCGCGATTTGTGTCATGAGTTGTCTCCAATCCTCTAACTCTGCTCTCAATAAACTCGTATAAACTGCTCAATTTTGGTGTTTGTGTTGATGCTCCTCTTGAATGTTGGTATAATTTTCTGAATTCACCATTTAATTTTGGAAGCTGGATCTCAACTTGACGTGTCCACATTTAAATCACGTATACAATAAAACACTTCTCTAAAATCACCCATTAATGTTTTTAAATCCTGTGCATTTTCGTTTCTTATTGCTCTGAGCGACAATAACTTATTAATAATGAATGATTAATAAGGAATGATGCTGACTACGATCCCTGAGGAGCCATTTGCTACCATCACAGCCGATTTTATGGGATCACTACCGCGATCGAAAAATGGAAATACAATACTGCTGGTGATATTAGATAAATTTTCGAAATGAACGGAGTTGATACCCACATGTCTAGCGACATCCGACAATGTGATCAAAGCGTTGAGAGAAAGAATATTAGCCAATTCATTAGTAATGTTTTCAAGCAGTGGTTGGTAAAGATGGGTATTACACACAGAACCACAGCATCGTACATGCCACAGGAGAATCCTACTGAGCGTGCGAACCGAACTATTAAGACACTGATGTCACAAACGGCACGCGACGAACATCGTACGTGGGACGAGATGCTGCTGGAAATCACTTTAGCCATTAACACTGCGAAATCGGATTCAACAAATTACACTCCAGCCTATCTAGTGCAATGGCGAGTGTTGAGACTCCCCGCCAACTTGTTCGTCGAATGCACCCCAGGAACAGGAAATCTGCAAGTAATCCCTGTAGTGAAAGCCGAGAAACTACAACGTGTGTTCAAAATCGTCCAACACAATCTACAACAAGTCGCAACAAATCAGGCGAAGTATTATAACTTGCGTCGTCGGAATTGGAGGCCGTGGATAAATCAATTAGTGTGGGTTAGACAACATTCCCTCTCAAAGGCCAAAAACTATTTTTCAGCGAAACTTGCACCAAAATTCGACGGTCCATTCAAAGTACAAAAATTTATATCGCCAGTGTTAGTAGAGCTTAGCGCAGAAAATACAGCAACATTAACTAAGGCGCATATTGCCGACCTTAGGGTGCACTATGGTTGTCCTTAAAATATAAAGGACATTAACACTTATGTACCGGCAAAGTAACTGCAACATAAAACAAATACCCGCTATCTATTCAAGTATTTAAAGAACGTGTGCCATGAGGAAGTTCTGAGTCGTCTTTTGAACTAACAACGAAATTTGAAATTTCCGCGGAAAAGTTTCGGACAAGAATGATCGAAATAAACAACAGTAGAACAAAATGTCAATACTTGCCGAAGCCTGCAGCAATCAATAAAAACTCCAAGAATATGTTGAAGCAAAGTACAAAAAAATCGTCAAGCGTAAGGTGGGTCCAAGTGACTCCAGCCAGCACCAACATCCAATAGCTGAAAATAGTCAAGCGATTCCAGGTATTACTTCAAGTGACAGGAATCAAGCATCTACGGCTCAAGGGAGGAGGTTAAAAATAAGAGCGTAGTAATCACAGCAGCGGAACCTTCTGCAAAAGGAATAGGTAATTATGTCGCTAATACAAAAAATCCAACGTGCTACGTTACGTCACTAATGGTAGGAACAATATCGACAGAACCCAGTTCCAGTGAATCCTGCATAACTCACGCAATGGAACAAGAGGATGTGATTGATCTCGACTACGACTGACAACAAATGGAGCTAGAGGAGAATGAGATCGCACGCCCCAAACAAAAAAGGGTTTGCATCACTTGGCCGGCGGAGCTGGAATCGACTATACGCGACGCACTTACTTAACATATAAAAGTTAAACGAATTACCTACCGTCGAACGTTCAACAATATACTGTATCTGGTGCGAATTTACCGTCAAGATCTCGTGACTGTCCATAGTCTCCACAAACCGTAAGAAGGAGAGGAATGTACATAAATAAACACTCTACACCTCATTAATTTTTTTATATCCAAAATTGTTGTTATGAAGTCTCTGTTATATATGAATAAAATTGAGAAAATATATTTTATGAGAAATATCTAATACGTATCTTAATGGTCTTGTTTTTAATAAATTAACCCACGTTGGAATTTAATATTTCTGTTGTATAGATTTCCAACAACAATTACCCAGACTACCCACAACTGCAACACGTGAAGTAGTCTGAAGTTAGGAAAATTAAAATTAACATTAAATTGGTAAAATCATAAATACACACCTTCTGGATTTACCACAGCTACTTTAATGTACTTATAAATTATTTACTTGCACATTATTTTTTATAAATCAATAAACGACGTTAAAAATTACAAATACCGGTGCTGGTTATAAAGTCAAAACCAAATAGACAAACGTCAGGATCATCAAGAGAATTCGCCGCAAAGAGACGATCAGAACCACCACCAAACAATAGAAAAAACACTGTAAGTGAGCTACATGAAAAGCTCGTCTGATCAGTATAAAAGGCGACACGTTTCGTTAAGAGGCAGTGAGTCTTGAATGATCACTGAGTGGCATTATATGTCAACCAATAAAATAATATAATAAATATTATCTGACACGAAGGCGGTGGTAAGTCGTAGTGTATAACATAATACAAAATATATATATAATAAATTACGAGCATAAGGCGGTTTTAAGTCAACGCGCTTGGACACCATTATATGTATATTCAATATATCAAGCGTATATTCTTTTACTTTCTTTCCCAAACAGGTGAACACAGAAACAAGGTGAACCAAGCCAACTACAAGTTTAGACTAAAGACCATTTGCAATTTCACAGAGGTAATCATTAAAAGTAAGACCATTGGGAATTTTTGTTCATGCTGATTTCATTTAATTTCTTTCTTTTGTATATATATTATTGATTTTTTTTATAAATAAATAGTTCTGAAAACTGAAATCACCATCTTTTATTTGAGAAGTCCCGTCCTTGTAAATACAAATTTATTGTAACGACTCCTGGAAAGAGGCTGAGGATACCCCGGTAAAGAAAATAACGAAACGGAAAATTCGTGTCGTTACAACCTAACGTTTCTCGATCATTTTTTAGCGGTAACCTAACGATGTATCGTCCTGTTTTATGACGGGTGCAAGTTGAATCATAATGTCTCTCACAACGTCTTTCTTCTACTGTCCTTAAGTCTGCATTAGGAATTTCCTCTAATTCCTAAAACCGTTTTAATTACTCGTCACTATTGCTGCAAGCCATGGTGAATAACGTTATTTTGTTTGTGATTGTACGCTCTGATAATATCCATCCAAATAGTGTGTTTTGAACCATTGGAGAGTTGTCTGGTAAATATTTTCCTGGCGTGAATTCTGCATTCGGCATTTTTGATGTGATTTTTGGTAACACTATTGCTTCTGTATGACAGCTCTTATTCTTATCATGTATAGATTGAATTTCTAATGAGCATTTGGCTACAACGCTTGTTGTTTGCCCATTGATAGCTTTCACATGAGTTTGATAATTGGTCAATGGTGCTCTGATTGATCTTGCTAATTGTTCTGTTATTATACAAGATTGTGATCCTTGATCAAGAAGTGCTCGTGTCGGATTGAGTTGTTTTGTAGTCCTTATAATTACCATTGCTGTTGCTAGTAATACAGTTTTTTCCTTTTGGATGTTGTACGACGCTGCCACTTCGGTCTCCGTGGTGTTCTTCAATGTTGGCATCCTCTGTTTATTTATGTTATTTGTGAATGTTGGTTTGCCTTGAACTTGTTCTTGCATAAGTTGATGGTGTTTTTTATCGCAAATTGTACATCTTTTTTTTATTCAAGCACAATTTACTAAAATGCCCACTCTGAAGGCAATTAAAATATAATTTAGTGCTCATAATCTTTTCACGATATTCCGGCACCTTCATATTCAGAAACTTTGAACATCGAATTATGGTAATTGATGGTTACCATTACACACCAAACATAGCGTATGTATTGTAGTTACATGCGTTTTTGTATTTACAGCTGTTGGTCGAAAATTATTCTCATTTTCGCGATTTGTGTCATGAGTTGTCTCCAATCCTCTAACTCTGCTCTCAATAAACTCGTATAAACTGCTCAATTTTGGTGTTTGTGTTGATGCTCCTCTTGAATGTTGGTATAATTTTCTGAATTCACCATTTAATTTTGGAAGCTGGATCTCAACTTGACGTGTCCACATTTAAATCACGTATACAATAAAACACTTCTCTAAAATCACCCATTAATGTTTTTAAATCCTGTGCATTTTCGTTTCTTATTGCTCTGAGCGACAATAACTTATTAATAATGAATGATTAATAAGGAATGATGCTGACTACGATCCCTGAGGAGCCATTTGCTACCATCACAGCCGATTTTATGGGATCACTACCGCGATCGAAAAATGGAAATACAATACTGCTGGTGATATTAGATAAATTTTCGAAATGAACGGAGTTGATACCCACATGTCTAGCGACATCCGACAATGTGATCAAAGCGTTGAGAGAAAGAATATTAGCCAATTCATTAGTAATGTTTTCAAGCAGTGGTTGGTAAAGATGGGTATTACACACAAAACCACAGCATCGTACATGCCACAGGAGAATCCTACTGAGCGTGCGAACCGAACTATTAAGACACTGATGTCACAAACGGCACGCGACGAACATCGTACGTGGGACGAGATGCTGCTGGAAATCACTTTAGCCATTAACACTGCGAAATCGGATTCAACAAATTACACTCCAGCCTATCTAGTGCAATGGCGAGTGTTGAGACTCCCCGCCAACTTGTTCGTCGAATGCACCCCAGGAACAGGAAATCTGCAAGTAATCCCTGTAGTGAAAGCCGAGAAACTACAACGTGTGTTCAAAATCGTCCAACACAATCTACAACAAGTCGCAACAAATCAGGCGAAGTATTATAACTTGCGTCGTCGGAATTGGAGGCCGTGGATAAATCAATTAGTGTGGGTTAGACAACATTCCCTCTCAAAGGCCAAAAACTATTTTTCAGCGAAACTTGCACCAAAATTCGACGGTCCATTCAAAGTACAAAAATTTATATCGCCAGTGTTAGTAGAGCTTAGCGCAGAAAATACAGCAACATTAACTAAGGCGCATATTGCCGACCTTAGGGTGCACTATGGTTGTCCTTAAAATATAAAGGACATTAACACTTATGTACCGGCAAAGTAACTGCAACATAAAACAAATACCCGCTATCTATTCAAGTATTTAAAGAACGTGTGCCATGAGGAAGTTCTGAGTCGTCTTTTGAACTAACAACGAAATTTGAAATTTCCGCGGAAAAGTTTCGGACAAGAATGATCGAAATAAACAACAGTAGAACAAAATGTCAATACTTGCCGAAGCCTGCAGCAATCAATAAAAACTCCAAGAATATGTTGAAGCAAAGTACAAAAAAATCGTCAAGCGTAAGGTGGGTCCAAGTGACTCCAGCCAGCACCAACATCCAATAGCTGAAAATAGTCAAGCGATTCCAGGTATTACTTCAAGTGACAGGAATCAAGCATCTACGGCTCAAGGGAGGAGGTTAAAAATAAGAGCGTAGTAATCACAGCAGCGGAACCTTCTGCAAAAGGAATAGGTAATTATGTCGCTAATACAAAAAATCCAACGTGTTACGTTACGTCACTAATGGCAGGAACAATATCGACAGAACCCAGTTCCAGTGAATCCTGCATAACTCACGCAATGGAACAAGAGGATGTGATTGATCTCGACTACGACTGACAACAAATGGAGCTGGAGGAGGATGAGATCGCACGCCCCAAACAAAAAAGGGTTTGCATCACTTGGCCGGCGGAGCTGGAATCGACTATACGCGACGCACTTACTTAACATATAAAAGTTAAACGAATTACCTACCGTCGAACGTTCAACAATATACTGTATCTGGTGCGAATTTACCGTCAAGATCTCGTGACTGTCCATAGTCTCCACAAACCGTAAGAAGGAGAGGAACACTCTACACCTCATTAATTTTTTTATATCCAAAATTGTTGTTATGAAGTCTCTGTTATATATGAATAAAATTGAGAAAATATATTTTATGAGAAATATCTAATACGTATCTTAATGGTCATGTTGTTAATAAATTAACCCACGTTGGAATTTAATATTTCTGTTGTATAGATTTCCAACAACAATTACCCAGACTACCCACAACTGCAACACGTGAAGTAGTCTGAAGTTAGGAAAATTAAAATTAACATTAAATTGGTAAAATCATAAATACACACCTTCTGGATTTACCACAGCTACTTTAATGTACTTATAAATTATTTACTTGCACATTATTTTTTATAAATCAATAAACGACGTTAAAAATTACAAATACCGGTGCTGGTTATAAAGTCAAAACCAAATAGACAAACGTCAGGATCATCAAGAGAATTCGCCGCAAAGAGACGATCAGAACCACCACCAAACAATAGAAAAAACACTGTAAGTGAGCTACATGAAAAGCTCGTCTGATCAGTATAAAAGGCGACACGTTTCGTTAAGAGGCAGTGAGTCTTGAATGATCACTGAGTGGCATTA